>NC_084554.2:28775000-28930000 GCF_033978685.3 Nerophis lumbriciformis | reverse complement strand
TGAATCAGGGATACACAACCATCTACTTGATATGTATTTGTTTAAGTGGACTATAACACCTTGATAGCTTTTATTTATGTGAATTTATTGATTGTATGTTAAAGTAAATTTACTATGTAAAGTCGCGATCAAAAACTTGCATACACTTGTAAAGAACATAATGTCATGAATGTCTTGAGTTTCCAATAATTTCTCTTATTTTTTTGTGATAGAGTGATTGGAGCACATACTTGTTGGTCACAAAAAACATTCATGAAGTTTGGTTCTTTTTGCCAAGACTTGGACTTTGGCGTAGTTTGTTTTCCCAAGATGCATAAGAATTGGACCGGACATGGCGTGAAGGTAAATACATGATTTAATAATAGACTATAAAAAGTATAAACAAAAGGCGCGCATAAGGCGGGGAACAAACTTGGCTAATAAAACAAAACTAGCACAAAGGCAGAACTATGGAAAAAAAGGAACAAACAAAAGGCGCTCAAAGCGGAGGTACAAAACAGTGGCTTGAATAAACAAAAATCTTACGTGGCAAGAAAAGAGCAGCTCGAACTATGACCTGGACAGAGTAAGCAGCGTGTCAAGAGTGCAGAGCATGAATGTGATGTCGCCAGGCCGACCAACAGAAAATGACAGGCTTAAAGTCATGTGGTGATTGAAAACGGGTGCGTGAGTTCAAATGAATCAGGTGTGTGAGTCGTGAGGACAGGTGAACTGATTGGTAGTCATGGAAACAAAACAGGGAGTGAAAAAACAGGAACTGACAGAGTGCAAAAACCAAACAGAACATAGCCAAACTAAACATGATCACCAAGACATGACATTTTTATGAATTTATTATGGGTCTGCTGAAAATGTGAGCAAATCTGCTGGGTCAAAAGTATACATACAGCAATGTTAATATTTGGTTACATGTCCCTTGGCAAGTTTCACTGCAATAAGGCGCTTTTGGTAGCCATCCACAAGCTTCTGGCAAGCTTCTGGTTGAATTTTTGACCACTCCAAAAAATGAGCTGTTTGGCCACAATACCCAGAAATATGTTTGGAGGAGAAAAGGTGAGGCCTTTAATCCCAGGAACACCAACCCTACCGTCAAGCATGGTGGTGGTAGTATTATGCTCTGGGCCTGTTTTGCTGCCAATAGAACTGGTGCTTTACAGAGAGTAAATGGGACAATAAAAAAGGAGGATTACCTTCAAAGTCTTCAGGACAACCTAAAATCATCAGCCCGGAGGTTGGGTCTTGGGCGCAGTTGGGTGTTCCAACAGGACAATGACCCCAAACACACGTCAAAAGTGGTGAAGGAATGGCTAAATCAGGCTAGAATTAAGATTTTAGAATGGCCTTCCCAAAGTCCTGACTTAAACGTGTGGACAATGCTGAAGAAACAAGCCCATGTCAGAAAACCAACAAATTTAGCTGAACTGCACCAATGTTGTCAAGAGAAGTGGTCAAAAATTCAACCAGAAGCTTGTGGATGGCTACCAAAAGCACCTCATTGCAGTGCAACTTGCCAAGGGACATGTAACCAAATATTAACATTGCTGTATGTATACTTTTGACCCAGCAGATTTGGTCACATTTTCAGTAGACCCATAATAAATTCATAAAAGAACCAAACTTCATGAATGTTTTTTGTGACCAACAAGTATGTGCTCCAAACACTCTATCACAAAAAAAAAAAGAATTGTAGAAATGATTGGAAACTCAAGACAGCCATGACATTATGTTCTTTACAAGTGTATGTAAACTTTTGATGGTAACTCTATGTATATACTATATTTAAGTTACAGTTTGATATAGAAAGTGAATGAAAGTATTCATATCAGTTGTGCAATGGAGAAGAGGTAGGAACAAATAAGTTCTACTTCTTCCAACGCCTTTTTGGACATGTTGAACTTTGGGTGACACTGTAAATATGTGACGTATTATTGTGTAATCTTGTTCCAATGTTTGAAAAAAATGAATTATTATTATTTATTTTAATACCGTCTTGGTTATTGCACGACCAAAAAGATTGCACATATCAAACAACCCCACACACTGGGTGACTCATGCAGTCTATGTATTAATTTATTTATGACAACAGCAAAATAAGCCACTAAGGTGGCAAAAAAAGTTGTGCCAGCACATTGATAAAGAAGGTGAAGGTTGTTTTTTTTTTTTAAAGTCTGCGTCTGCGTTGCTTTCCCTTTCACTTTATGCTGTCTTCACCAACAAGTCTTCAACAAATGTAAATGGCAGAATCCTTCATGTCAGGTTGCAATTGGTTTTGTGTTCTCTATTTACTGTTTGCACTCTTATTGTCTTAGTTATACTTCCTGTGTTCCATGTTTTCAGTACAACTTCTCCTTTTGTTGGAGAACTGGTTTTCTCACCTGTCCCTGATTGCCATTCGGGGGATTTATTTTTGTTCATTGTTTGTTACTTTTTGCGTCCGGTGGTCCTTTGCTTCATCCACGCTGGCACTACAGTACCTGTCATTTTCATATTTGAAATATATTTTTGCGTCTCCTGTCATCTCTGCAACCTGTGGTCACATCGCAAGCCAATACAAAACTGAGAACAAGTGATGTGCATTCAATATTTTTTTTGTATTTTGCATCGATTTCGGCATTTAGAATAGTTTTTTTTTCTTAATGAAGTAGTGATGGGTCAAACGATATTGCAGCATTGCTTGATGCCTTAAAGGCCTACTGACACCCACTACTACCGACCACGCAGTCTGATAGTTTATAAATCAATGATGAAATCTTAACATTGCAACACATGCCAATACGGCCGAATAGTTTACTAAAGTGCAATTTTAAATTTCGCGCAAAATATCCTACTGAAAACGTCTCGGTATGATGATGCCTGCGCGTGACGTCACGGATTGTAGAGGACATTTTGGGACAGCATGGTGGCCAGCTATTAAGTCGTCTGTTTTCATCGCAAAATTCCACAGTATTCTGGACATCTGTGTTGGTGAATCTTTTGCAATTTGTTCAATGAACAATGGAGACAGCAAAGAAGAAAGCTGTAGGTGGGAAGCGGTGTATTGCGGCAGGTGTTGTGCCGGATAACGCACCCCCGTCGTAGAATGCACCCCCTGACTGTTGTGCCGGATAACACAGCCGGTGTTTCATTGTTTACATTCCCGAAATATGACAGTCAAGCTTTACCATTGGCCTGTGGAGAACTGGGACAACAGAGACTCTTACCAGGAGGACTTTGAGTTGGATATGCAGACGCAGTACCGTGAGTATGCATGCAGCTGCAGCTTCGAAATATTTGATCGCTTGCCCGTACGTGGGTGCCGCTATGTGTATGTCACGTACGTAACTTTGGGGACTTTGGGGAAATATATGTGCTGTATGAACTTTGGGGAGGTGAACAGTACTTTGGGCTGTGGGATTGAGTGTGTTGTGCAGGTGTTTGAGTTGTATTGGCGAGTTAAATGGACAGGAGGGGGGAGGTGTTTGTTATGCGGGATTAATTTGTGGCATATTAAATATAAGCCTGGGTGTGTTGTGGCTAATAGAGTATATATATATATATATGTCTTGTGTTTATTTACTGTTTTAGTCATTCCCAGCTGAATATCAGGTCTCACCCGCCTCTCACAGCATATTCCCTATCTGAATTGCTCCCACTGCCCTCTAGTCCTTCACTCTCACTTTCCTCATCCACAAATCTTTCATCCTCGCTCAAATTAATGGGAAAATTGTCGCTTTCTCGGTCCGAATCGCTCTCGCTGCTGGTGGCCATGATTGTAAACAATGTGCGGATGTGAGGAGCTCCACAACCTGTGACGTCACGCGCATATCGTCTGCTACTTCCGGTACAGGCAAGGCTTTTTTATCAGCGACCAAAAGTTGCAAACTTTATCGTCGATGTTCTCTACTAAATCCTTTCAGCAAAAATATGGCAATATCGCGAAATGATCAAGTATGACACATAAAATGGACCTGCTATCCTTGTTTAATTAAGAAAATTGCATTTCAGTAGGCCTTTAAAAAACACAAAAACCTATACTGTGTCCCTTGATACCTCTGTGTCACTTTAAGAAAAACACATAACTGATACAGCTGCGGTGACATTTGACTGCTAAGCCTTAAAATGGTTTAATCAGGAAGCACTTATTTCTGCTGACAAGTGACAGTTCGGACTAAAGAAGGTTTGCTGGACCTAGTTTGGCATCAGCAATCATCTCCATCATCGATCTAAATGGATCTAGAAAAACAAACAATTCTGAAGTGTAGGATGATTTTGATCATACCACACCAAATAAGGTTAGCATTCTTCTTCTCTTGTTCATTGACCACATTGTTTTTATTCATTTCCATGCAGCTATTTGTTAAAAAAAAAAATAACAACAGACATTTGCTAACTATTAATGTTATTCACAGGTCAAATGTAGTGACTATTTTAATCCAGCAGATTGCGGATGACCAATATGAAACACAAAGACAGTATCAGTGCAGTGTCAATACTGCTAGTGAGTGTGCCATACACACATTTACCCAACACTGCTATTAAATAAAGCCGTCAAAAATAACAAGTGAACTCATGTGATTAACCATAAAAATGATCACATTAATCATGCAATATATTTCGAGCGTACATGCTCGTTTAACTTAACCTCCGGATGGTTCCCTGAAAGGCGGGATTTTAGATTAAACTGTCGGCAAGTTTTTAGCAAATAAATGACATACATGATTCAAGTAGATTAAACATTTAAAACAGTTACCTGAATGACATTCTGACAGTCAAAATTACATTGTGTCCAGATTTGGGGGTCTTTTTTCAGTTTATTTCAATAATGCAAGCTATTAATAACCCGTGGTTGATCAGGTTAATAAATAATTCAAAAGTGTGTTTATTATGATTTTTAAAACTATATTGTTTTGCCAGTACTGCGATTAAGTATGTTTTTTTGTATGTGTCAGAAACGAATTAATCAGATTTACATGATTTTTATGTGGACAAAAATGCTTTGGTTTGAGAACAATTTGGTTTTCATCAGACGTTAAGGCACAGGATTACTAACAAAAACTGAGCTATCACTGTATACGTATTATAGTATTCATTCATAGTGTCGTTCACTTGCTGTTATGTGTCTATCAAGGAAGGACCTTCAATATTTGAGTAGTTTTACTTTGTTTCAGTTTTATTTAGTTTGATCTAGGGTTGTACAGTATACCGGTATTAGTATAGTACCGCAATACTAATGAATCATATTCGGAACTATACCGCCTCTGAAAAGTCAAAATGTAAACAAACGCCATTGGTGGATCTACACCTGACATCCGCTGTAATGATACCAAGTACAGGAGCGTATCTCGTCAATATTTTTTGGCATCACAACATCTTATTTCATCCATTCATCCATTTCGTTTTTTTTTTAAAATGTATATTACATTTATAAACTCAGGAAATATGTCCCTGGACACATGAGGACTTTGAATATGACCAATGTATGATCCTGTAACTACTTGGTATCGGACCAATACCTAAATTTGTTTTATCATCCAAAACTAATGTAAAGCATCCAAACAACAGAATAATACATGATTATTACATTGTGGATAGAACATGTTAAAAGAGAAAGTAAGCAGATATTAGCAGTAAATAAACAAGTAGATTAATAATTCATTTTCTACCACTTGTCCTTAATAATTTTGACAAAATATTAGAATGGAAAATGACACAATATGTTACTGCATATGTCAGCAGCTAAATTAGGAGGCTTTGTTTGCTTACTTACTAATAAAAGACAAGTTATCTTGTACGTTCACTATTTTATTTAAGGACAAACTTGCAATAAGAAACACATCAATCAATCAATCGATCAATGTTTACTTATATAGCCCTAAATCACAAGTGTCTCAAAGGGCTGCACAAGCCACAACGACATCCTCGGTACAAAGCCCACATAAGGGCAAGGAAAAACTCACCCCAGTGGGACGTCGATGTGAATGACTATGAGAAACCTTGGAGAGGACCGCATATGTGGGTAAATATGTTTAATGTACCCTAACATTTTTTATTAAAATAAAGCCAATAATGCAATTTTTTGTGGTCCCCTTTATTTAGAAAAGTATGGAAAAGTACCGAAAAGTATCACAAATAATTTTGGTACCGGTACCAAAATATTGGTATCGGGACAACACTAGTTTGATCATACTGCTCACTAGATTACCCTCTAATCATCCAATTTAGGTGTGTTCTTAAAGTTAATTTATTCACAAAAGCCAGACTAACACAGTGAGAGACAGCAAGTGGTGAAACATGCCATTCGTCTCCTGCAAAAACAATACAAAGTCCTAACAAAAAACAACACAGTGCGACACGGCGCGTAAAGTCTGTCGTTAATGAAGCCTTATTGGCGGAAAGAGACTAAGTACGGCAAGGAAGCAGACAGAGGCTGAACTCCTCACCCCGTGCACAAGCATGTGCGGGCCTGTGGTTCAGAACTCTTGCCAAAACCAAAGCCTCTATTCATTAGTTCTGTGTTAAATAGGCTCTGTGTTGGATTAGCGGGGGAGGCACCGCAGACGGTCCAGACACACATGCAAACACATTAACATATGCACAACATGTACATGCGGACTATGGCCAAATCGAGTGGAAGAACACGTGGATTATGACAGACTCACATGTGCTGCGTCCTTCATGACTAATTGTTATCGCCTGGCTGTAGGCGTGTGTCTGGGTACCTCCATCATATACCTTACCTATATACAGTATATGTGCTATATCATCATCCTACATGCTGTAACACGGAGCTAATGGTCTCTTATGCAGTTAACTCATCTACAGCGTGGCTAATGGGCGGTAACATTATTAGAAATGAGGCGGTAGATAATACAAGGCTGAATTAAATGGAGTCTTTTATCAGCATACTCGAACCAATTTTAGTTGGACTAGTGGGAAATAAAATGTGTCGCATGAAAGTGGGACAGTAAAGTGTGATTTTCATTGGAGCGCAAAAGTACCTCTTTTTTTTTTTTTAATCAAAGTCGGTAAAAGTTATCTTAAGAGCTGCTATTTCTTAAGTTATGTTAATTTATATGTGTATGAGGTGAAGGTACCCAGTGCAAGGTGCTGTGGAAACCGACACAAGTACTTTTCCCATTTGAATTGGTACATTTACTCAAAAGGTACAGATTTTCGGTACTTTTTGTGTTAATAATTTATTTAATAATGAAAAATCATGTTTTCATTTAACCATAATGACAACTGTTATGTCCGGTTTTCTTACACTTCTAAGTCCCACTTGCAAATGTTATATAGTAGACTTTGCATGCACGCTTGATGGCAGCAGTGTATAGACTACAGTGTAGGGTTGTACAGTATACCGGTATTAGTATAGTACAGCGATACTAATGAATCATATTCGGTACTATACCCCCTCTGAAAAGTACCGGTCTCCCCCCGCCCGCGCCCCTGTCGTCGTCACGTCATGTCATTGCTGGTTTACGTGCAGACGAGCATGTTCGGCAGCGCACAATCACGGAGTACTTACAAGTAGACACAGTGCGTAGACAGAAAAGGGAGAACGGACACATTTTGGCTTGAAAACTAACGATGAAGGTGAAGTTATAACACTGAAACGCCCTCAGGAAGAGGTGCTTTAAGACATGGCTCGCTAGCTAGCGGCTAAAGTCCAGCCGCAGTCGGCAGTGTTTTAGCTACTTCTATATCATAATCCTCGCCTCCATGGCGACAAATAAAGTATGTTTTTTACAAGTATCAATATCACTGCAGGACGAGGAATAGCTAAACATGCTTCACTACACACCGTAGCTCACTGGCGTCAAAATGTAAACAAACGCCATTGGTGGATCTACACCTAACATCCACTGTAATGATACCAAGTACAGGGGGCATATCTAGTCGATACTACTATGATTACGTCAATATTTTTCGGCATCACAACATCTTCTTTCGTTTTTCTTTTAATTTATATTATGTTCATAAACTCAGGAAATATGTCCCTGGACACATGAGGACTTTGAATATGACCAATGTATGATCCTCTAACGACTTGTATCGGATTGATACCCAAATTTGTGGTATCATCCAAAACTAATGTAAAGCATCCAATCAACAGAAGAATAAATGATTATTACATTTTAACAGAAGTGTAGATGGAACATGTTAAAAGATAAAGTAAGCAGAAATAAACAATAAATGAACAAGTAGATTAATAATTAATTTTCTACCACTTGTCCTTAATAATGTTGACAAAATAATAGACTGACAAATGACACAATATGTTACTGCATATGTCAGCAGACTAATTAGGAGTCTTTGTTTGCTTACTTAATAATAAAAGACACGTTGTCTTGTATGTTCACTATTTTATTTAAGGACTTAACTGCAATAAGAAACATATATTTAATGTACCCTCAGATTTTTAGTTAAAATAAAGCCAATAATGCCATTTTATGTGGTCCCCTTTATTTAGAAAATTATTGATTAGTACCTAAAAGTATAAAAATAATTCAGGTACCAGTACCAAAATGTTGGTACCGGGACAACACTACTACAGTGTGTCGCCTAGTCATGGAGTAGTCTTTGCCATTCAGTTCAATCTAGTATCTTGTTGCGGCCGAAAACGTGTCTATACAATAATTATTGTACTCATTACACACCAGCTGTTTGATCATAACGTGCATCTTAGTTGTCGCTTCGATTACCAAATGTGTAGGTGTTGAAATTGTTGTGTAGAACCGCAAATGCCAATCAGTAGCATGTCTATGGCATATCCAATGTAAACTAGCATCGAGCTAGCGCAGTTTGAAAAGTGGAACCTTACTGTACGTTCGAGTGTTTTCTATCGGGCATGCTGGCTTTGTTGGCATGACAAATTGGAATATTACCTCGAGGCAGTCTGGCTGAGTTGCGAGAGTGGTTGTTTCCCTGACAAATGTTTGAGCCGGCCGAGTCGACATCCGAACGTGACGTCACATGCAACAAAGGTATCCAAATATGACATGGTACGTGAATCGATACCCAGTAATACCAACGGAATTTGGTTGGTGCCTATACAAGTAATGGATTCGGTACCCCTCCCTAAGTATACGTCACTTAGCGAGTGTTTTTTTAATGTGTCAATAAACCTAAAACATCAGCCATTTTCATGAATTTAATTCAAAATCAATATGAGTCTCGCCATTCATGCGCTGGACTGTTTCCCACTGGATCACAGGGCGTCTATTTACATAATACATAATCTTCTAACAGCGGGTACACCTCTTACGTTTCAGCAGTTCACCAGTCTTCTCAAAGGACAATACTATTGACATGAACATTGGACACAGCTCAGAGTTGTCAGTGTACAACTTGGCTCCATAAACCGCAACTTTCCAGCCCCAGCAGCATTCATGCAGCATTTATGCTTGACTGTATAAGACACATTTAAGTCGGCACTCACTTGTGTTGCCAGCTATTTAGACAATACTGACTGAGTGTTTTTTTTCAGTGGACAGTAAATCTATATATACAAAGGTGTACACTGACTACTAGGGATGTATATCATTAAGATTTTATCGATATGATACCCTTATCAATATTACTTAACGTATTTTTCGGAGTATAAATCGCTCCGGAGTATAAGTTGCACCGGCCGAAAATGCATAATAAAGAAGGAAAAAAACATATATACTGTAAGTCGCACTGGAGTATAAGTCGCATTTTTTGGGGAAATTTATTTGATAAAACCCAACACCACCACCAACACCAAGAATAGATATTTGAAAGGAAATTTAAAATAAATAAAGAATAGTGAACAACAGACTGAATAAGTGTACGTTATATGACGCATAAATAACCAACTGAGAACGTGCCTGGTATGTTAACGTAACATATTATGGTAAGAGTCATTCAAATAACTATAACATATAGAACATGCTATACGTTTACCAAACAATCTGTCACTCCTAATCGCTAAATCCCATGAAATCTTATACGTCTAGTCTCTTATGTGAATGAGCTAAATATTATTATTTGGATATTTTACGATAATGTGTTAATAATTTCACACATAAGTCGCTCCTGAGTATAAGTTGCACCCCCGGCCAAACTATGAAAAAAACTGCGACTTATAGTCCGAAAAATACGCTTTCTGTACTCTTATCAATACAATATATAATTTGTGTAAATAAAGATGTTAAAACCCATCCATCAATTTTCTACCGCTTGTCCCTTTTGGGGTCGCGGGGGGTGCTGGAGCCTATCTCAACTGCATTCGGGCGGACAAGTCGCCACCTCATCACAGGGCCAACACAGATAGACAGACAACATTCACACTCACACACCAGGGCCAGTTTAGTGTTGCCAATCAAAACATGCATTTTAATCATTTTTTTTTATTGGAACAAGAGGCTAACATCGTGCAACATCTGCCAGCAGGAAATATTTTTACCAAAACCTGCTTTTTAAGTCTTAAACATGTCAAATATGTCTGCAGTGCAAGGTGCAACACAGTTATGTCTTCATCTTGTGAAGACCACACCGATCTATCACTCTGTTTCTACTCATTACAATTACACTCAGCTGGTAATAATATCTATGTAGGACCTTCTACGTGGTACTGTAAATACAATCTATTTATATCATATCAAATATATCATCAATACACTCAATTAGCATAGTAGGTTTGTGTGCAATTAAGCCAGGTGTGTTTTGGTGCCAAGAAAACGTGGCGCGATGGAGTGACGTCAGACGGCGACTAGAGACCTGTCAGCGGATGCTACCTTGCTTCTGAGCAACTTATTATTATATTATTTAATTTTTTCTATTTTTTGAGTGGATTAATAATGGCCTGTGGATTACTGCTGGATCGCTAAACACTGGACGTTGAGGGTCTTTTCAGGAGGAAATATTGTTGTGTTACAAACTTTTGTGTGGTGTTGCTTCTTTATTTGTGATTATTCCAAGCAGATTATCACATCCTATAGGACTGTGTTTTATTATAAAATATGTACTAAAAACCAAATACACTAGGAATGAGTTCAACATTTTAATAACATTCTAAATGAATCAAAAAGGATATCAATAAGAAAAAGCACATTAAAAATGTTTTCAATACATTTATATCCATTTTTTTTTCTTTTTTCTTTTAAGCACTTGAAAGAGTGGCAGCACATCACAGTAGCTCCTTTGACTTTCCATCATTAGGGACCGAGTTCCTTTGGGACAGAGGACCCTATTGTATTTCTAGCGTTTTATTATTATACCGCCGCCTCTTTGAGCTGTAATTTGACCCCCTTAACATGCTTCAAAACTCAACAAATTGGACACACACATCAGGACTGGCGAACATTGCGATCTAATCAAAAAAACAAACCCCAAAACTCAGAATTGCGCTCTAGCGCCCCCTAGGAAGAAAACACAGACAAAACTGCCTGTAACTCCCAGTAGGAATGTCATAGAGACATGAAACAAAAACCTCTATGTATGTATTTCATACACTGACAACCCCCAGCAAAAATCAACAGGAAGTTTGCAATTCCCCCTTCAAAACCAAAGTTGTGTAAAAACAGTCACCTTTTTTCAAACATTATCTCCTCTGAGCGTGTTTGTCATGTCGGCTTCAAATTAGCACAGGAGAGAGATTGAACCCTTCTGATTAAAAGTTGATGAAATAATTTTAATTACTGCTCCGGTTTGGATTTTATGAGCCCTCACAGTCGGTCCCGTTCATCGCTGCTTGCAGCTTTAATTTTACTTTGTTTTTGGTATTATTCTCAACTTTTCTTGCTTTATCATGTATATATACTATGGTACATTTTTTTGTCTACTTTATACCTGCATTATTCTTTTCATCCTTACCCTTTCCATCCTTTGTAACTGAGCTACTGTGTGGAACAATTTCCCTTGTGGATCAATAAAGTTTGTCTCAGTCTAAGTCTAAAAGAAAGCGTGCACAAATATGTATCAGTTATTTCAACACTGGTGCTCCAACTATATTATTAGAAGTTGTCAAGTTATCAACTTACCAATGAAGATGTTTAGTAGTAGCAGGTGTTCTTCACACAGCTTTATGGCGACAAGTCGTCATCATATTTGCACAAGAAACATATCACCTGACATGTAGAAGTCATTTGTGAAATGTTCGGCTCTGTATTTTAGATTTAGTTTGGTAGTTTGAGGTTGCTGTGAGTCCCTGGGGTAAACACAGAAATGGACCCAGAAGGGTGCACTGTGCTGGGCTGTGTATAGAGAGCTGGCCCCTGGCTGGCATGGCTCCATGGAGGTGAGAATTTGGCAAATGCACGGTAAACACGATTTCCCCTTTTCCTCTCGATGACAGCATCCCAGTCACATTTCCGTGACTTTCCATGTTTAGATTCTGTTTTTAGCGAACATTAATTCCAGACAGGATTCCGATGACGCATAATCTAGGATTCTGTTTACCGCCATTGAACCAAATAACCGGAAGTTGGACAACAGTTTGACTCCGATTGCCTGTCTTTATTTATGTTTTGCAGCAGCACCTGAATGAATGTGACAATGCGCGCCTATCATATTTGTAATGAAAAAAAAAGAACCGATAGCAGTATTGATAGTCCAGAATTTAAAAGGTCTGCTTGGACCGACCCAATGAGGAACCGGTACCTAAAAATGCCGGTACTCGGTATACATCCCTACTGACTACTCTCAAGTACAGTGGTACATCAACTTGAGAATGTTTTGAGTTAAGAGCTGTTATGCTTTAAGTTGCAAGGAAATATTTGAGTTACAAGCATCCCTGCCATTAGTTGGTGCAGCAAATGTCACAGTGAACCCTGTAAGATACGCCCATCTGGTCTTACTTGCACGCGTTTGTTTTCCTAGCATGAAAGGAAAAAAAGTACGTGTGAAGGACAATGTTGAGAAGGAGAAGTGGAAGCAATCTAAGCATATCACTGCTAGTCTACACCATTTTGAATCAGAATGGGTCTAACGTCAGCGAATAATGTTAAAATAATATCTAAGCGGCGGACATATATCCATGAAAATATGTATAAGCTGCTGATGGTGTGTTTGACAGAGATGTAGCTAGAACGAGATACCATAGGGAAGGGATTCATATTGCCCCATTCCTGGGTGGATTTTGCATGAGAGGAAGAGAGGGGGCTACACATTTAGCAATGCAGTCTGCTGAAAATGATGGAAAGTGCCACTCTACATAGCAACTGACTCTGTGGACAAAGTTGGAATTGCCACAAAACACATATTAGAATAGTTAACACTCTACTGCCACCTGGCGGGTAAAATTGATTGTGCAACCCTCCAATTTGTTACGTTTCATGTGTCAGGTAAACCGTGACGAATGGGGCCATATCAATCCCCTTTCTACTGTGCCATAAAAGTCCACTCTCAAAGTTAAATTGTGTGTATTATTATTACATTACTTTATAAAACTACTGTAGTTGTTTGTAGTGCATTGTGTTATATTGGATTTTATACAAAATAGTATTTTAAAAAACTTTATTTTTTAAAGTAGTAGTAGTGCTATTGTTGACACACTAAACCGGCGGCTGCTTCTGCTTTGTCTCAAACTTACTAAAAGTAAATTGTAGATTATAATTCATGCGTCTCTACAGGCTGGTCGACTTTCACATCCCCCGAGATGGGAAAAAAAGAAGGTATTTGCTGCAACTTTTTTTATTTCTTCATGAGGATTGCAATTGAATCTTCATCTAAATAAGATTATGTGAGCGTCCGGTCGTTCGGCATCCAAGCAAGAGTGGAAATTGTACAGTAAGTGTTTTATTATAGTTAGTTTCTAGTAATGCTGCTAATGCTATAGTAGTGTCACAATAAAGCTACATCCGTTTAGCACTTGGCTTCTAAACCTTTTGGTCATCCTCAAGCAAGGCTGCAGGCAATCTACAATCTGCGCACCTGGGTCTGATGAAGACAGACAGCATAAAGACCAGCGGACCTGAAGATCCAGTGCCGGAACGTAGTTCATTCCTCCTCCTACTCAGTGGCCTAGTGGTTAGAGTGTCCGCCCTGAGATCGGTAGGTTGTGAGTTCAAACCTCGGCCGGGTCATACCAAAGACTATAAAAATGGGACCCATTACCTCCCTGCTTGGCACTCAGCATCAAGGGTTGGAATTGGGGGTTAAATCACCAAAAATGATTCCCGGGCGCGGCAACCGCTGCTGCCCACTGCTCCCCTCACCTCCCAGGGGGTGATCAAGGGTGATGGGTCAAATGCAGAGAATAATCTCGCCACACCTAGAGTGTGTGTGTGACAATCATTGGTACTTTAACTTTAACTTTAACTTTAGTGAGCATCCCGTCTCTGGCTTCCCTCCCGCGTACTTGCTCTCTCTCTGTGCCTTCCCTGTTCCCGTGTCCGTCCTTCGTGTCCCCCGCAGTGCTTCCCCTGTTTCCTGTGATCGAGCTGTGTGCCTCAACTTCCCTCTGGATATTGGACTGCCTCCCTCGATCCTTGACCCCTGCTTGGACACGGACCTCGTTGTTCCTCTCCAGCCCCCAACCGCTTGCCTGCCCACAAACTGTCTTCTCGCCTTGCCCCTTTGGTCTGACGAAGGATTCATCCAACACGCACATACAACAAACTCTGGTAACATTTACATGGTTAATTCTACACATCGTCTTGCACCTTTCACTTAGAGTAGCATACACATCCCACCTAATCATCAGTGTCAATAAACCTATTGAACTGATTCCTGCCGTTGTGTCTTCTCCTTCCCCCGCCGTACGTAACATGTTGTCACCAATAAAGCTCATAAATTGAGGTGCTACTGTACATCCAAAGCTTTGACAACTTAGGGGCCACTGTTCAGAAGCCTTGGCAGTGATACAATGTCTGCACTAGTGTTGTAACTAGGGATGTCCGATAATGGCTTTTTGCCGATATCCGATATTCCTATATTGTCCAACTCTTTAATTACGATAATGATATCAACCGATACCGATATCAACCGATATATACAGTCATGGAATTAACACATTATTATGCCTAATTTGGACAACCAGGTATGGTGAAGATAAGGTACTTTAAAAAAAAAAAAAAAAAAAAAAATAAGATAAATAAATTTAAAACATTTTCTTGAATAAAAAAGAAAGTAAAACAATATAAAAACAGTTACATTGAAACTAGTAATTAATGAAAATTAGTAAAATTAACTGTTAAAGGTTAGTACTATTAGTGGACCAGCAGCACGCACAATCATGTGTGCTTATGGACTGTATCCCTTGCAGACTGTATTGATATATATTGATATATAATGTAGGAAGCAGAATATTAATAACAGAAAGAAACAACCCTTTTGTGTGAATGAGTGTAAATGGAGGAGGGAGGTTTTTTGGATTGGTGCACTAATTGTAAGTGTATCTTGTGTTTTTTATGTTGATTTAATAATGAAAAAAACGATACCGATAATGAAAAAAACGATACCAATAATTTCCAATATTACATTTTAACGCATTTATCGGCCATCTCTAGTTGTAACGATACAAATATTTTGGTACCGGTACTAAAATTATTTTGGTACTTTTTTAAATAAAGGGGACCACAAAAAAATTGCATTATTGGCTTTATTTTAACAAAAATATCTTAGGGTACATTAAACATATGCTTATTATTGCAAATTTGTCCTTAAATAAAATAGTGACCATACAAGACAACTTGTCTTTTATTAGTAAGTAAACAAACAAAGGCTCCTAATTAGTCTGCTGACATATGCAGTAACATATTGTGTCATTTATCATTCTATTATTTTGTCAACATTATTAAAGACAAGTGGTAGAAAATGAATTATTATTCTACTAGTTCATTTACTGTTAATATATGCTTACTTTCTCTTTTAACATGTTCTATCTACACTTCTGTTAAAATGTAATAATGATTTATTATTTTGTTGTTTGATACTTTACATTAGTTTTGGATGATACCACAAATTTGGGTATCAATCCGATACAAAGTCGTTACAGGATCATACATTGGTCATATTCAAAGTCCTCATGTGTCCAGGGACATATTTCCTGAGTTTATAAACATAATATACATTTTAAAAAAACGAAAGAAGATGCCAAAAAATATCGACGTAATCATAGTAGTATCGACTCGATACATGCTTGTACTTGATATCATTACAGTGGATGTTAGGTGTCGATCCACCAATGACGTTTGTTTACATTTTGACGCCGATGAGCTTACGGTGTGTAGTGAAGCATGTTTAGCTATTCCTCGTCCTGCAGGGATGATACTTGTAAGAAACGTACTTTATTTGTCGCCATGGAGACCAGGATTAGTGATTTAGAAGTAGCTAAAACACTGCAGACTGCGGATGGACGTTAGCCGCTAGCTAGCTAGCCATGTCTTAAAGCACCTCTTCCTGAGGGCGTTTCAGTGTTTAAAACTATTGTTAGTTTTTAAGCCAAAATGCGTCTGTTCTCCCTTTTCTGTCTACACACTGTGTCTGCTTGTAAGTACTCAGTGATTGTGTGCCGCCGAACATGCTCGTCTGCTCCTAAATCAGCAATGTCACGACGTGACTTCGACGCAGAGACTGTATCGAACCGAAAATTACTCATTAGTATTACGTTAGTATATAATAATACCGGTATACCGTACAACCCTAGTCTGCACAGCACTGACTTTGAGAAGTCCATCAAATGATTATATAATTAATACATCAAGAGGCTGGCTCCATAAGAACTGATTAAAAGTTCCCATGCGGGGTGTGGGAAAGCTTAATTCTCCACTGGGGGAGTCTAGGACCTTAGCGGGAAGTCGGGGAGAAAGAATATCAGATTTTATTTCAAATGAGTGCTTAAGCCGCGTGGACTTTTTATATTAGCACAACCCCGTTTTGAGGGAGAGACCTCGATCTGATCAAGTCTCATTACTTGAGCAATCAAAGTCCACCCCCCACCCCCAAGGGTCCCTCCCTGCAGCCATCTTTACCCCTCCTCCCTTTATTCTCCCTCCCTCGGTCCTGTTGTCACCAAAGAGGGCTTGTGAAAATCCTTGATTGGCCGCGGCCCTATCTTCCATCGCAGATTCCAAATAAAAATGGAACATTTGAGGACAAAGGAAGGAGGGGGGTAGGGAGCAAGGGAGAGTTATGGGCGCAGTGAGAGAGAGAGAGAGGGTGGTTAATATAATTGAATTAAAAAGATGGAGCGGGGCCATTTCTAAGCAGGTGGGAGTGTGAAGTGAGAAAGAGCAGGCGCGATATTAACTTCTAATAAAAGAGAGATTAGAAAGTGGCTGGGAGGACTCCTCTGTCTACCTGTGGGAGTGATGGCCCCCACATAACCTCTCAGTGCAATATGCATGCTGGCACCGGCCGCCATACTGAACAGGACACACACACACACACACACACACACACACACACACACACACACACACACACACATTATATGTGACATTTACACGCAGAGAATGGCGTTATCAGCCCTCATTCCAGGATCACACTGTCATCAGATAATGAAGACGAGGCGGCTGCTGTTCAGACAATTAATTAACTAATTGCTCTAACAAGCCTCCTTAATGGCGCCTTTCTTTGGCAGCAGATGTGAATACATTAACGAGGCTAATTCAATTAAGCAGGTGCAGACTTCACAGCTGCCTCCTGCACAAAGAGAGGACAATCCTACAGGTGTTGCACATGCGCACGCTCTGTTTGACTGGGGAGAGCCGTGTCATTTGACCTCGCGCATAATAATATGCAGATCAAGTAGCGTGGCGCTTTTGTTTGTGGAGTGTGTGTTTTGTGGGAGTGCATCAATGGCTCGGTGAGCCTTTGAATGAAAAAAAAAAAAGACATTGGTGGACTGTAGCAATTGGAAGGCCATACAATAATAAGGTGTAACGGTTCCATTATTAATATTAACCATTACTTTCGTATATTCCAGTCGCTTTTATAACATTTTTTGACTGCTTTACCCTGAACTTACCTGAATGGCGGCTATGAACACATAAATATAAATAACACTGTTAGCAAATACATAATGTGCATTCAAGTAAAACATTTAAAAACATATTACGGCATGACAATCAGACAATAACATTTAATTTGTATCAAAATATTGGGGTATTTGCAAAAAAAATTATAGTTTAAATCATGCAAGCAAGTAAGTTTCTGCGATGAATCCCAATTAATCGAAATCCAAGTGTGATTGATTGGATTGAAGAAAATAATCCTTTGACAGCGCTATTATAAATACTGTATGAACACGTGTGCTCCAATCCTTGCTGTTTCTTTCAATTATTCCTTTTTGCACACTTTTATTATATTATTATTACACTATTTGGGGGACGGCGTGGCGCAGGTTGGGAGAGTGGCCGTGCCAGCAACCTGAGGGTTCCTGGTTCGATCCCCACCTTCTACCAACCTCGTCACGTCCGTTGTGTCCTTGAGCAAGACACTTCACGCTTGCTCCTGATGAGTCATGGTTAAGGCCTTGCATGGCAGCTCCCGCCATCAGTGTGTGAATGTGTGTGTGAATGGGTGAATGTGGAAATAGTGTCAAAGCGCTTTGAGTACCTAGAAGGTAGAAAAGCGCTATACACGTATAACCCATTTACCATTTATTTATTATATAATGTTCATATATCAACATTATCATACATCATACAATTACAACATTATGAATGATATTGGTTTATGGATCAGACTTGACAGTAGCACAAAACAATGTCAATATATTTCTGTATTTAAAAAAAAAAAAAAAAAGTTAAAATCATGGCGATGAAAATATATGACTGAGTGAGAAAATGTTTCTATTTATTTGTGTTGTATGTTATTAAATATATTCATGGCCTTAATAGTTTTCTGAGTTGAACAGTGCATGTTGTATGTATGCATGTACAGGGCATATATTATATGTTTATACTTATTTAGGCTCCATTTCTTCATGATTTATTTTAATGTTGTATTTATTATTGGTATTTGATATTGAAAAAATGACATAAAGAATTAAAATGGAATGGGGAAAAAACATCATGTGACTCATTTAAAATAACTAGTATTACAGTTTTTAAAAACAAATGTATTTAGAATTTATATTTTTATACAAAGTACATTTAAATACAAGACACACTTTCAATTGTATACTGTACTAATAATATTAGTGTATAATAATAGTTCCTACTATTTTATATCCCCTGCATATTTCTCTTATGTATTATTGACATCATGCGCCTAATTATAACCTTCACTGTTATTTATCATTTGGTGTAATTAAATTATGTTTATTTATATAATGAGTATATAATGGAAGCTGTTCTGCAACATCCATTTTCCACCGTGTGTCCCTCTGGTGGTCACGAGGGAGCTGGAGCCTATCCCAGCTGCACTCGGGTGGAAGGCATTGTACACCCTGGACAAGTTGCCACCTCAACACAGATAGACAGACAACATTCACACTCACATTCACACACTACGGCCAATTTAGTGTTGCCAATCAACCTATCCCCAGGTGCATGTTTTTGGAGGTGGGAGGAAGCCGGAGTACCCAGAGGGAACCCACGCAGTCACGGGGAGAACATGCCAACTCCACACAGAAAAACCCTGAGCCCAGGATCGAACCCAGGACCTTCGTATTGTGAGGCACACGTACTAACCCCCTTCTACCGTGCTGCCTATTTGAATTCAATTGCGAAAAAATATTACATACTGGCTGGATATGAAAATACTCAGTAGGAGGGGGATTCATATGGCCCCATTCGTCACGGTTTACCTGACAAATGACAAATTAGGGGCTACACTATCAACTTTAACCTCCAGATGGCAGGAGTGTTAAATATCTCAAAATTGGTTTTGAGGCAATTCCTACTTTGACCACAGCATCACTTTGTGGAGGGGCCCTTTCTATCATCTTCAGCAGACTGCATTGCAAAATGATTAACCCCCCCACCCCTCTTCCTCTCACACAAGATACACCCAGGATTGCGGCCATATGAATCCCTTCCCTACTGTAGAAACACAGGATAGTTTAAAACAGATGATACCGTGTGTGTGTGTGTGTGTGTGTGT
This sequence comes from Nerophis lumbriciformis, assembly GCF_033978685.3. Taxonomy (NCBI): domain Eukaryota; kingdom Metazoa; phylum Chordata; class Actinopteri; order Syngnathiformes; family Syngnathidae; genus Nerophis; species Nerophis lumbriciformis. The sequence goes on along the minus strand of NC_084554.2, from coordinate 28,910,002 downwards.
GTGTGTGTGTGTGTGTGTGTGTGTGTGTGTGTGTGTGTGTGTGTGTGTGCGTGTGTGTGTATACATAGACTTTGTTTTGTTATGGCAGCTGTTACAGAAGCAGGTCCCTCGCCTGGCTGACTAAAGCACTGAGATCAATGGTTAGCTAAACTCCCATGGAGATGATACCGCTGATTAATTTCCTCCATATTTATCGTCCTCACACCTCCTTCCTTCTATCCATAGGGCCGGTCTCCTCTCCCCCTCCCCCCCAGCATATTAAATCAGCTCTCTGTTTTTAATTTCTAGATAACCACACTTCCATTTTTCTCGCAGTGTCGTCTCATCTCGACAAGCTATTAAGTCAAAGATGATGTGACTTATTATTGTTGTCATCTCTTCCTTTTCCATTTGCTGCACAGTGGTGGACAATATGCAATATGCGTGCATGTCTCTAAGGTAACGTCGGCACATACGGGACAATAATGCAAAATAGCGCCACGTTGCAGGGTTTTAAAAGTCCAATATTGTGCAAAGTTGATTCTGCACAAGGCTTCGCAACACATCTTAAAACAGAGTCCGTCGACAGGCTTGTGTTGTTGTGTTGTTCAATGAAAATCAATCAATCAATCAATGTTTATTTATATAGTCCTAAATCACAAGTGTCTCAAAGGGCTGCACAAGCCACAACAACATCCTCGGTACAAAGCCCACATAAGGGCAAGGAAAAACTCACCCTAGTGGGACGTCGATGTGAATGACTATGATCAATGTGATATGACATCATTTTTTGGAGCCACAAGCTCATTAGCATTAAAGCGACAGACACACAAAATGGCTTGTTCACAGTGAGGCCAACTAAAAGTACTAACTGTGTACATTTCAGCGTCAGTGCTAGATTTAAGAAAAACACTTTGCTAAAAAATATATGTTACCTTTAAAGCTAATTTGTGATCATCCCTCTCATGGCAATGTGTAATTAGTTTCGGGTGTTTTGGTTTTATTTCCTCACCTGTCCTTGGTTGCCAATAAGGATGCTGTTTATGCCAGCCCTATTGTCTTGACGGGGGTGAATCATGTTGCTTTGTTTGCTTCCATGCTGCAACGCGTTCCATTTGTTCCTGTGCATTTTCCTGACGCACTATTTTTGTTTTTGTCATTAAATACGTGTTTACCCGCACTTCATCTGCGGACCAACAACACTCCAAGCCAGAATGTAACATAAACGACAAATTGTGTTTTGTTTATCTAGTACGGGGGTCAGCAAACCGTGGCTCTTTAGCGCCGCCCTAGTGGCTCCCTGGACCTCTTTCAGAAATGTGTGAAAATGGAAAAAGATGAAGAAAAAAATATATTTTTTGTTTAAATATATTTTCTGTAGTAGGACAAACATGACACAAACCTTCCTAATTGTTAAAAATCCCACCGTTTGTGTTATGCATGCTTCACTGATGAGAGAATTTGGACAGCACCGTTTTGTCCCACTGATTTTGACGGTTCTTGAACTCACCATAGCTTATTTACATGTACAACTTTTTCCGACGCTGCCACAGAAAAAGGTTTTTTATGCCACTCATTCCTTGTCTCATTTTGTCCACCAAACATTTTATGCTGTGCGTGAATGCAGAAATGTGAGCTTTGATGATTTTATTAATTTGCTGGAGTGCTAATCAGGCATATTTGGTCAGTGCATGACTGCAAGCTTATCAATGCTAACATGCTATTTAGATTGTATGTACATAATGCATCATTATGCCTCGTTTGTAGGTATAGTTTAGCTTATTTAATTTACTTTATTTATGTCCTCTGTGTATTTCATTTATATTTGCATGTCTCATGACACATTATCTGTATGTAATATTGGCTGCATTTCTCATAGCTGTTTGTGTGCTATGTTGTTGCAGACCACAGCAAACATTACACAGCTTGCAAAGATTGTAATAAATCCATTAGAAGAAGACAGCCTGTTTCCTTTAACTTGGACGCACACATCTATACCTTTGGTCAGTCTAAACCAGTCATTTCTAGAAGTTATCTCATCCTGTGAGAAGCCTCCATTTTACTAATGATTTCCAATGTTGCAAAAATGTGTAGAATGAAAAAAAAAATACAACATTTCTGTCAACGATGATTTGCGTCAGCCTTCGATAGTAGGCTAATATAGCTAATATAGACACTTACATCATGTGTTGCCTTCATTATAACACTTACATAAGGCTTTTCATTTTTTGCGGCTCCAGACAGATTTGTTTTTGTTGTATTTTAGGTCCAAAATGGCTCTTTCAACATTTTGGGTTGCTGACCTCTGATCTAGTAGTTAGTCTGCATTTTTGTAAGATGTTAAAAATAAATGACATTGAAATCATATGATAGCCATCCATCCATCCATCTTCTTCCGCTTATCCGAGGTCGGGTCGTGGGGGAAGCAGCCTAAGCAGGGAAGCCCAGACTTCCCTCTCCCCAGCCACTTCGTCCAGCTCTTCCTGTGGGACCCCGAGGCGTTCCCAGGCCAGCCGGGAGACATAGTCTTCCCAACGTGTCCTGGGTCTTCCCCGCGGCCTCCTACCGGTCGGACGTGCCCTAAACACCTCCCTAGGGAGGCGTTCGGGTGGCATCCTGACCAGATGCCCGAACCACCTCATCTGGCTCCTCTCGATGTGGAGGAGCAGCGGCTTTACTTTGAGCTCCTCCCGGATGGCAGAGCTTCTCACCCTATCTCTAAGGGAGAGCCCCGCCACCCGGCGGAGGAAACTCATTTCGGCCGCTTGTACCCGTGATCTTGTCCTTTCGGTCATAACCCAAAGCTCATGACCATAGGTGAGGATGGGAACGTAGATCGACCGGTAAATTGAGAGCTTTGCCTTCCGGCTCAGCTCCTTCTTCACCACAACGGACCGATACAGCGTCCGCATTACTGAAGACGCCGCACCGATCCGCCTGTCGATCTCACGATTCACTCTTCCCTCACTCGTGAACAAGACTCCGAGGTACTTGAACTCCTCCACTTGGGGAAAGATCTCCTCCCCAACCCGGAGATGGCACTCCACCCTTTTCCGGGCGAGAACCATGGACTCTGACTTGGAGGTGCTGATTCTCATCCCAGTCGCTTCACACTCGGCTGCGAACCGATCCAGTGAGAGCTGAATATCCTGGCCAGATGAAGCCATCAGGACCACATCATCTGCAAAAAGCAGAGACCTAATCCTGCAGCCACCAAACCAGATCCCCTCAACGCCTTGACTGCGCCTAGAAATTCTGTCCATAAAGGTTATGAACAGAATCGGTGACAAAGGGCAGCCTTGGCGGAGTCCAACCCTCACTGGAAACGTGTCCGACTTACTACCGGCAATGCGGACCAAGCTCTGGCACTGATCATACAGGGAGCGGACTGCCACAATCAGACAGTCCGATACCCCATACTCTCTGAGCACTCCCCACAGGACTTCCCGAGGGATACGGTCGAATGCCTTCTCCAAGTCCACAAAACACATGTAGACTGGTTGGGCAAACTCCCATGCGCCCTCAAGGACCCTGCCGAGAGTATAGAGCTGGTCCACAGTTCCACGACCAGGACGAAAACCACACTGTTCCTCCTGAATCCGAGGTTCGATTATCCGGCGTAGCCTCCTCTCCAGTACACCTGAATAGACCTTACCGGGAAGGCTGAGGAGTGTGATCCCACGATAGTTAGAACACACCCTCCGGTTCCCCTTCTTAAAGAGAGGAACCACCACCCCGGTCTGCCAATCCAGTGGTACCGCCCCCGATGTCCACGCGATGCTGCAGAGTCTTGTCAACCAAGACAGCCCCACAGCATCCAGAGCCTTAAGGAACTCCGGGCGGATCTCATCTACCCCCGGGGCCTTGCCACCGAGGAGCTTTTTAACTACCTCAGCAACCTCAGCCCCAGAAATAGGAGAGCCCACCACAGACTCCCCAGGCACTGCTTCCTCATAGGAAGACGTGTTGGTGGGATTGAGGAGGTCTTCGAAGTATTCCCTCCACCGATCCACAACATCCGCAGTCGAGGTCAGCAGAACACCATCCTCGCCATACACGGTGTTGATAGTGCACTGCTTCCCCTTCCTGAGGCGGCGGATGGTGGTCCAGAATTGCTTCGAAGCCGTCCGGAAGTCGTTTTCCATGGCCTCACCGAACTCCTCCCATGTCCGAGTTTTTGCCTCTGCGACCGCTGAAGCCGCACACCGCTTGGCCTGTCGGTACCTGTCCGCTGCCTCAGGAGTCCTATGAGCCAAAAGAACCCGATAGGACTCCTTCAGCTTGACGGCATCCCTCACCGCCGGTGTCCACCAACGGGTTCTAGGATTACCGCCACGACAAGCACCAACTACCTTGCGGCCACAGCTCCAATCAGCCGCCTCGACAATAGAGGCGCGGAACATAGTCCATTCGGACTCAATGTCCAGCACCTCCCTCGTGACATGTTCAAAGTTCTTCCGGAGGTGGGAATTGAAACTCTCTCTGACAGGAGACTCTGCCAGACGTTCCCAGCAAACCCTCACAATGCGCTTGGGCCTGCCAGGTCTGTCCGGCATCCTCCCCCACCATCGCAGCCAACTCACCACCAGGTGGTGATCGGTAGAAAGCTCCGCCCCTCTCTTCACCCGAGTGTCCAAAACATGAGGCCGCAAATCCGATGACACAACTACAAAGTCGATCATGGAACTGCGGCCTAGGGTGTCCTGGTGCCAAGTGAACATATGGACACCCTTATGTTTGAACATGGTGTTCGTTATGGACAATCTGTGACGGGCACAAAATTTCAATAACAAAACACCGCTCGGGTTCATATCCGGGCAGCCATTCTTCCCAATCACGCCTCTCCAGGTTTCACTGTCGCTGCCAACATGAGCATTGAAGTCCCCCAGTAGAACGAGGGAATCAACCGGGGGAGCACTCTCAAGTACTCCCTCGAGTGAATCCAAAAAGGGTGGGTACTCTAAGCTGCGGTTTGGCGCGTAAGCGCAAACCACAGTCAGGACCCGTTCCCCCACCCGAAGGCGGAGGGAAGCTACCCTCTCGTCCACCGGGTTGAACTCCAACGTACAGGCTCTGAGCCGGGGGGAAACAAGAATTGCCACCCCAGCCCGTCGCCTCTCACTGCCGGCAACGCCAGAGTGGAAGAGAGTCCAGCCCTCTCGAGAGAACTGGTTCCAGAGCCCTTGCTGTGCGTCGAAGTGAGTCCGACTATATCTAGTCGGAACTTCTCCACCTCGCGCACTAGCTCAGGCTCCTTCCCCCCCAGCGAGGTGACGTTCCACGTCCCAAGAGCTAGCTTCTGTAGCCGAGGATCGGACCGCCAAGTGCCCTGCCCTCGGCTGCCGCCCAGCTCACATCGCACCCGACCTCTATGACCCCTGCTATGGGTGGTGAGCCCATTGGAGGGGGGACCCACGTTGCCTCTTCGGGCTGTGCCCGGCCGGGCCCCATGGGGACAGGCCCGGCCACCAGGCGCTCGCCATCGTGCCCCACCTCCGGGCCTGGCTCCAGAGGGAGGCCCCGGTGACCCGCGTCCGGGCAAGGGAAATCTGGGTTCCTTAATCGTTTTCTTCATAGAGGTCTTCGAGCTGCTCTTTGTCTGATCCCTCACCTAGGACCAGTTTGTCTTGGGAGACCCTACCAGGGGGCATCAAGCCCCCGGACAACATAGCTCCTAGGATCATTGGGACACGCAAACTCCTCTACCACGTTAAGGTGGCAGCTCAGAGAGGAGATATGATAGCATACTAGAGAAATAATGTTAACATAAAGTAGGACTGTCTCTCTGCAATACTAAAAACTATGTGTGTCAAGCACATACTAGCATACATTCCTACATGGATAATACAATGTGAGAATACAAATCACACTACATGCACGCAAGTTAACCTTTGTGCTACTCAATCACGTCGCTGTCAGATGTGACAATAACAGCTATAGACAGTTTTTTTTTGTTTTTTTGCATTGCTTCCTTGGCCTAAAGAAAAAGAGCGGTAAAGAGTGTGATTATGCCCAACATATTCGGCTGGATGCTCTTTTGCAAATGTTCCATATCGTATAACACATATCACATAACATATCAGCCTAATGCTATTACAGAGAAATAATATAACGTGCACATATGCATGCTTCAGGATATCCAATCTCCACCTATAATGTTTCCACAACATAAGATGTGCTCATTAAATTGATAAAAAGTGGTGCTATTTCACCCCAGTCACACTTTCGAGCCCCCAAAGCTCTGATAGGAGTTATATCTAGATTTAAATAAGCATTAGTTAGATAAGTTTAATCAATAATTTTGTCTGTGCTTGCCCCCCCCCCCCCACACACACACACACACACACACCTGCATAGAAGTATTCACATGCATGGATGGTGTGATGGTCCTGAAACAAGAGGATATTAGCAAGTGTGTGGCGTCCTCATTCTGGGCGCATAAGGGCTGTTGATGGCCTCTATTGATGGACACTGGCCTGAAGCCATCACTCAACTTATAGACCTTTAATTGGAGACAGCATAAAACGATAAACCAAGAAGCATGCATGGCTGAACAGCCCAATGTAAACCATTAATCATAGCGAAGGCAAAGACAAGCCGGCACCGCATGCGCGGCACACACACACACACACACACAAACTGCCCTAATGCCTTGCTTTTGTGTGCATGTTTGAACTCTCTCACACACACACACACACACACACACACACACACACACACACACACACACACACACACACACACACACACACACACACACACACACTCTTGTATGTGTTACCTTCTTCAGACCTCCGAATAATGCCTACCTCTTTAGGACCACCCTTTCTAGATGTATAAAGAAGTGTATTTACAACATTAATAACATATACATACTATGCAAATATTAAAAAAAAAAAGCTTGTTGTGAAAAATGAGTTGGAATTTCACAAGAAAAAGATCAAAATTACACAATAAAAACTTTTTGGCAGTTTTATAATAGTTGTAATTTTACTCAACGCAAGTCAAAATCTTACAAGAAAAATGGAACATTTGTGAATAATTATGATAAAAAATGTAATTTCACACAATTTTACAAGAAAAGCTTAAAATGTTAGCAATTGTATGAAAAGAGTTGTCATTTTACTCGACAAAAGTCACAATTGTATAAGAAAACGCTACAATTTTGGCAATATTATAATAATAATCGGAATTTCACTTGGCTAAATTATTTTTTAAAAAATCATAATTTTACAGTAGAAGCTAACTGTTAATGACCACCATAGTCTTAGTACCGTAGTGTACTTGTTCATCCTATGGTCACATATGGGATGAGGGTTGTCTTACGTCAGCACCCGAAGTCGTAAAATCAGCTGTTCACCTGGCGGGTTTTTTCGGGGATGAATAGGGAAGTCCTTCTTTAGCTGCCGTCTTGTTTTATTATATATTGCTGTCTTTGCACCTGTCAATGTTTACTTTTGTATGTACATTAAATCAACCAACAATCCTGACTTTGGAGCAATGTTCACAGACTCTAGTATTTGGCTCTCTATTAGATGCAATGGTTTTCCGTATTGGGACCTTGATTACGGTCCTAACTTGTTCACCGGTCCTCACATGGAAGGTACTTTTCCTTGTTGATGTCTCAAGAAGGGTAGATATACACGTTTCTACAAGAACAAAGACACACACACACACACACGCACACACAAATGTCCCAGTTACATAATTATAATGATAGATGACCCATCTAAATTTGATTTCTGAGAAAAATGAGCTCACCATTGATAGAATAAATGGAAATACCCCACATACAGTACATAAACTGTCTATGCAACACTTTGAATTCAAACAAAAACTTGCATTATCTTGGCCGTTTCTTTCTCTCACTGCAGGGATGTATGCTTATTTGCATGGGAAGGGGTTATAATCACAACACAATATTGTTATTCAGAAGTGAAGCTACATATAAAATGAATAGGAGGAAGTAAATTATAGTCATCTGAATTGGGTCGGAAGTGTGTAGTACTAAAAAAAGCTCCCTTTTTCCCCTTACATGTAAAGGGGACATCAGACGTTTGCATACACATATCACTGGCATGCCATAAATACATCTAAATATCAATACAATGCCAATTAGGGATGGGTATTTGGTACTTTTATAGGCACCTACCAAATTCCGTGACTACCGGGTATCTACTCGCGTAAAATCAAACAGCGACATATTTCGATACCCTGAATGGACGTGACGTCATATTTGGTTGAAAAATTGGCACCGGCTCAAACATTTGGTGGGAAAAAAAGCACTCAAGAAGCTTTTATAGTGGACTTAGCCATACTGCCTGCAGGCAATGTTGCAATTTTCCATGCCAACAGAGCAAGCTAGCCTGAAACATTCAGTAAGGCTCCATTATTCAAAATGTGCGAGCTTGGTGCCATTTTAAATTGTATATGCCATGTACATGCTACTGATTAGCATTTGCGATTTTACATGGTCATTTCCAAACCTCCAATTTTGGTAATAAATACTACAACAAACATGCATGTTACAATTAAACAGCTGGTGAGTAATAAATACAATACTTACAGTATAAACACTTTGTAGGGGACAACAAACATTCAGCTTCATGGCAAATACTTCTTACACCTTAGTCTATACACTACTGCCATCTAACGTCTTGGAATTGCAACTGCATGCAAAATCTACTAAAGTGGTACCTCAATTTACGAGTAATTTAAGATACAAGCTGTCTCTCAGATTCTCGCAATGCGTAAGTTGTGAGCACAATTTGAGTAACGAGCATTTAAAGTCTGTTGAGGTAAACATTTGTAACTGGGTTGTGATGTTTGAATATTTAAGAGTTTATATATTGTTACACATTGTTGCTGTTCCAGCTTTGTTTACACACGAAACAAATATAATAAACATCAGAGATCGACAAAATCCTGACCTCCATCCATCAGAACTAACTCCAGAATTCCACTGGCTACGAAACGGCCACGGAACAGCACCTGCACGGCGGCGAAAACTTTCCTCTTTATTCAAGTCAACGTGTCCCGTTTCCACTACCTGCATTCCGTCACGTGATTTCTTCCCGGAAATGAAAAAAAGCGGTGGTCAACCGAGCTAAGTTTGCTATTGTGAAGCAAGCAGCATAAACTATTGTGTACGCAAGGGGCCTAGATCTTCCTGCAAAATGCAGATACGAGCAAAAAATCTAACTATGCAATGGTATGTATCCTAATAGTTTATCAAAAAAAGATTTGTCGAGTGATATCAAGGATTATCCGTCGGTGGAGTTTTCAGACATGCCGAAGTACCTTGTGCTCCAGTCTTGTATACACGACAAAACAGATGGAAACTTGGAAAAGCATGAACGTCTACAACTTCTTTGTGTGCGGCTGGGTCAAGGAAATTAAAATCAATACTCTCCCGGATAAATCATGCATCGTTTTTGCTCGTGTGAGGTTTTATTTCATGATTCATGCGTGTGCCTTGCGTCCATGTAAACAAACAGCGATACTAGCACTCCACAACTGACACTCATATTTGCAAATGCATTTAACAAACAATTCCGGAATCATCACCATATTTGATTTTGGTCCCGTTGTCATATTCGGAAACATTTGTGTACAAATAAACAAGAAGAGAGACCTTTCCAGACCAAGTATCATTGACCCTGACTTTCTGGTTTGGGTTTGTTAAACAATAAAATACAAACAAGATCAAGATAATACATCATTGGGAAATACTAAACAAGTAAAGTATATTACAAATATACCATGCAAACCTTTAACATGGTATGACATTGTTGTTTGTGTAACAATATTTTTAATATGCTTCTACATTTATAGATTAGATATTTTATATGAGTGCTTTTTTCAGTCAAGTACATGCAATAATATGCAACATTGTGTACTTTTTTATTAAAAATTGAACAGAACAACTTGACTGAAAAGGTGAGAGTAAACAGTACAAGACATTTTACATACAATAAACATTTTATGTGTATATATATATATGCATCATACAATTTTAGACTTATTCATAATAGGGTTTTCTATAGGTGTTTGAAATATTGAAGTGTTACGGTACATATTTTTATTTCTACTTGTTAATGACCCCATAGATTAGCGGTATAGCTCGGTTGGTAGAGTGGCCGTGCTAGCAACTTGAGGGTTCCAGGTTTGATATCCACTTTCGCCATCCTAGTCACTGCCGTTGTGTCCTTGGGCAAGACACTTTACCCACCCGCTCCCAGTGCCACCCACACTGGTTTAAATTGAACTTAGATATTGGGTTTCACTATGTAAGGCGCTTTGAGTCACTAGAGAAAAAGCGCTATATAAATATAATTCACTTCACTTCACAACAAAGTGATCACTGCATACTCTTCAGACTGGAGTGCCTGCAACTTTTGTTGTCATCATTTTGTCATCATGTTGTCAACTTTTTGCAACTCAACACTAAGAAAACGGAAATGCTGATTATCGGTCCTGCTAAACACCGACACCTATTTAATAATACCACCGTAACATTTGCCAACCAAACAATTACACAAGGCGACTCTGTAAAGAATCTGGGTATTATCTTCGACCCAACCCTCTCTTTTGAGTCAAACATTAAGAGTGTTACTAAAACGGCCTTCTTTCATCTCCGTAATATCGCAAAAATGTGTTCCATTTTGTCCACCAGCGACACCGAGGTCATTATTCATGCGTTCGTTACGTCTCGTCTTGATTACTGTAACGTATTCTATTCGGGTCTCCTTATGTCTAGCATTAAAAGATTACAGTTGGTACAAAATGCGGCTGCTAGACTTTTGACAAGAACAAGACTGCAGCTGAGATAGGCTCCAGCAGCCCCCGCGACCCCGAAAGGGACAAACGGTAGAAAATGGATGGATGGATGGAAGAAAGTTTGATTATATTAGGCCTATACTGGCTCACCTGCACTGGCTTCCTGTGCACTTAAGATTTGACTTTAAGATTTTACTACTTACGTATAAAATACTACACGGCCTAGCTCCAGCCTATCTTGCTGATTGTATTGTACCATATGTCCCGGCAAGAAATCAACGTTCAAAGAAAGAACTTAGTGATTCCCAGAGCCCAAAAAAGTCTGCAGGCTATAGAGGTTTTTCTATTTTGGCTCCAGTACTCTGGAATGCCCTTTGGTAACAGTTAGAGATGCTACCTCAGTAGAAGCATTTAAGTCCCATTTTAAAACTCATTTGTATACTCTAGCCTTTAAATACACCCCCCTTTTAGACCAGTAGATCTGTCGTCTCTTTTCTGTTCTGCCCCCTTCACCTTCGTGGAGAGGTTATCAGGTGACCACAGATGATGCACTCGCTGTTCAAAGTCGGGACCCGGGTGGACCACTCCTCTGTGCATCAGTTGGGGACGTCTCTGTGCTGCTGACTTGTCTCCACTCAAGATAATCTCCTGCTGGCCCCACCATGGACTGGACTCTCACACTATTAACTAGATCCACCATGGACTGGACTCTCACACTATTAACTAGATCCACTATGGACTGGACTCTCACACTATTAACTAGATCCACTATGGACTGGACTCTCACACTATTAACTAGATCCACTCGACGTCCATTGCACCGGTCGCCCGTGGGGTCGGGGAAAGGTATTTCATTGTATCCCATTGGGTTGAGTTTTTCCTTGCCCTGATGTGGGATCTGAGCCGAATATGTCGTTGGATTGTGCAGCCCTTTGAGACACTTGTGATTAAGGGCTATATACAATAAATAAACGTTCTTACACCCATCTTGATTTCCTCTCGAGGAACTCAGAAGAAACGGTTATCCTTTTTACGATTTAAACGGTTCATACAGCCAAAAACAAAGCAAGCGTAGGGCAATTTTCTTCGAGCAAAAGCTAAATGGCGCCTCGTACCCATCGAGAACAGACGCTGCTTGACCACCACGCATATTTAATGAGCCAGACGTGATGTCATTTAAATCCAAGCAATGTACGCAGAGCTTCTATATTTTCTGGACGCCACAACAAAAAAATGCTTTTGTTGGACAGGAACTCATGCACAAACAAAACATAATACTCAAGGTGGATCGTATTTTTCACTTTGAAACGTCTAATGGGCGGTAACGGACATTCTCAGAATTAAGGAACATTTTACAGCAGAACGAAATGGGTTACGAGTAGCGTTTTCCCGATACCAATATTTTGGTATTGGTACCAGTACCAAAATTATTTCGATACTTTTCGGTACTTTTCTAAATAAAGGGGACCACAAAAAACTGCATTATTGGCTTTACTATAACAAACAACCTTAGGGTACATTAAACATATGTTTATTATTGCAAGCTTGTCCTTTAGTAAAATAGTGAACATACTAGACAACTTGTCTTTTATTAGTAAGTAAACAAACAAAGGCTCCTAATTTGACATATGCAGTAACATATTGTGTCATTTATCGTTCTATTATTTTGTCAAAATTATTAAGGACAAGTGGTAGAAAATTAATACTTGTTAATTTACTGTTGATATCTGCTTACTTTCTCTTCTAACATGTTCTATCTACACTTCTGTTAACATGTAATAATCACTTGTTCTTCTGTTTGATACTTTACATTAGTTTTGGATGATACCACAAATGTGGGTATCAATCCGATACCAAGTCGTTACAGGATCATACATTGGTCATATTCAAAGTCCTCATGTGTCCAGGGACATATTTCTTGAGTTTATAAACATAATATAAATATAAAAAAATGAAATGGTAAATAGGTTATACTTGTATAGCGCTTTTCTACCTTCAAGGTACTCAAAGCGCTTTGACAGTATTTACACATTCACCCATTCACATATACTTTCACACACTGATGGTGGGAGCTGCCATGTAAGGCGCTAACCACGACCCATCAGGAGCAAGCGTGAAGTGTCTTGCTCAAGGACACAACGGACGTGACGAGGTTGGTAGAAGGTGGGGATCGAACCAGGAACCCTCAGGTTGCTGGCACGGCCACTCTCCCAACTGCCCCACGCCGTCCCCAGAAAGAAGATGTGATACCAAAAAATATCGACGTAATCATAGTAGTATCGACTAGATACGCTATTGTACTTGGTATCATTACAGTGGATGTCAGGTGAAGCTCCACCAATGGCGTTTGTTTACAATTTTGACGCTGGTGAGCTACGGTGTGTAGTGAAACATGTTTAGCTATTCCTCGTCCTGCAGGAATGATACTTGTAAAAAAACATACTTTATTTGTCGCCATGGAGGCGAGGATTAGAAGGATTTAGAAGTAGCTAAAACACTGTCGATGGCGGCTGGATTTTAGCCGCTAGCTAGCTAATCATTTCTTAAAGTACCTCTTCCTGAGGGTGTTTCAGTGTTATAGCTTCACCTTTATCGTCAGTTTTTAAGCGAAAATGTGTCCGTTTTCCCTTTTCTGTTTACACACTGTGTCTGCTTGTAAGTACTCTGTGATTGTGCACTGCTGAACATGCTCGTCTCATAATCAGAATCAGAATCAGCTTTATTGTCATTACGCAAGGTAACGAGATTGAGTCTGCTTGTAAACCAGCAATGACGCGACGTGACGACAACGGGGCGCGGAGGGGTGGTGGGCCGGTACTTTTCAGAGGCGGTATAGTACCGAATATGATTCATTAGTATCGCGGTACTATACTAATACCGGTATAACCTTAGATACGATTCCATTATGGTAGACAAGCACTGCAAAAACTCAATTTTAAATATCAGGGGTTTCAAGAGATTCCTGACTATTAATATTACATTGTACGTAATCATATTTGCAGAATCACTGGTTAAAAAGAATAAAAGATTCCAACCTTTTATGGCCGTCCTATTTTGTTAATCACCAAAGCAAGAACAATGACTTTCATTCCAGCTTTTGGTCTGAGGTGCAATTCATTTCTGTCAAGTCAAGTGATAATGTTGTAATTGCCTTTTTTTTTCTCCATATCGAAATTGTTAACGCCCCCCCCCCAACAGCCAGTGTCCAGTGACATATGAGACAGTGTTGATATTTAGACAGATGGATTGTGCATTAGAGGGATGAATACCTCTCAGAGACACACACAAACAAACGACACGCACATTCGTACGTTCCATAGAGCGGCCACGGCCCCCTCAGCGCTGCTCTGTCCTCACATGCTTGGCTTCCCCATCTAATTGCTGCCATTCGTCTGTGTGAGTGTGTGTACGTGCGTACGAGTTTGTGTGTGCGTGTCAGTAGTCCAAGTCATCCTAATTTTACTTTGTGTTTTCATGGCCGAATTCCGTGCTTCTGTCACTGTGCATTTACAAACAACTGGGGTGAAAAGAGAGAAAGTAGATAATCAGACAGACAGGTAAGAATAGAGAGGGCTAGTGAGGCATACACACACACACACACACACACACACACACACACACACACACACACACACACTCTTTTGTATTTGTTACCTTCTTGAGACCTCCGAATAATGCCTCCCTCTTTAGGACCACCCTTTCTAGATATATAAAGATTTGTATTTACAACACTATTAATATATACATACTATGCAAATATAAAAAAGCTTGTTGTGAAAAATGAGTTGGAATTTCACAAGAAAAAGGTCACAATTTCACAAGAAAACTTTGGCAGTATTTAATAAAAGTCGTAATTTTACTCAACGCAAGTCACAATTTTACAAGAACAACTGAACATGTGTGCAATGTTATGATAGAAGTTGGAATTTTGCTCAATAACAGTCGCAATTTTACAAGAAAAACTTACAATTTCGGCAATTTTATTAAAAGAGTCGTAATTTTACTCGACAAAAGTCACCATTTTATAAGAAAACTTTAAAATGCTGGCAAAATTATGACAAAAGTCATAATGTCACTATTTTACAAGAACAAAAAAAAAATTGGCAATATTGTGATAAAAGTAAGAATTTTATATGACAAATGTCACAATTTTGCATTAAAAAGTAATAATTTTACATAAAAGTAATAATTTTACATACAAAAATGTATAATTTTATATTTAAAAAAATTTATAATTTACGAGAAAATATTGCAATATTACAGAAACAGAAAGAATATGAGAAATTGTTCCCAATTTTATAAGAAAAAAGTCGACACATTGTGAGAGAAAGACTGCTTTTAGTTATTTTTATTTCTTTTAAAGTTTTTGTTTGGAATTGGTTTGTAATCTTCATTAATTACTTCACGTTATTACAGTATGTCTCTATATACATTTGTATTTATTGTTTTTATTAATTTTGGCCAAAGGGGGCGCATTTTAATTTCTTACACACACTTGTTATTTCCTATGTTGGCCAGAGGGGGAAGACTTCTAATTTTTACACACACTTGTTATTTCATATGTTGACCAGAGGGGGAGCACGTTTAAATTCCGACACAAAGTCAATTTGAAAAATCCCTCCTTTTTGGGACCACCCTAATTTTGATAGATTTCACCACCAGGGGTGCAAATGAGATATCTACTTTTTTATTTTGTAATGTGCTCAAGGCCGATGACAAACCAGTCACGGACCACAGATGGCCCCTGTGCCACACTTTGGGTAGCGGTAAAAGCTAACTGCTAAGTGTATTTGTTCATCTTATGGTCACATATGGGACGCGGGTTGTCTTACGTCAGCACCGGAAGTCGTAAAAAAACAGCTGTTCACCTGGCGGGTTTTTTCGGGGATGAATAGGTAAGTCCTTCTTCTTTTATCATATATTGCTGCATTTTCACCTGTCAATGTGTTTAGGCACACGCACAGTCTGCTTCTCCCTCCGCTGCGGGAGCACATAGAGGTGCGGCTATAAGCCCCACTGGACACGCCCCCGCACTTGCCGCGCAGACCGCGCCCACGCGTCGCCAGACAATCTGCAATCCACGCACCTGGACCTGATGAGAGACGACAGCATAAAGAGTCTCTTCACTGACTACTCCTCGTCGGAACGTAGCCCTGTTTTCAGTAAGCTCTCACGTCTCTGACTCCCCTCCTGTGCTCTCTCTCTTGCTCGCTTTGTCTTCCTCGTGCCCTGTCTTGATTTTGTCCTTGTCATCTCCTGTTCCCACAGTCCTCCGTGTCTCAGTAGTAGCCGTGCGCTTCTACTGTAGATCTTCCCCCCGGACTCTGACTGCCTTCCTCGATCCTCGACCCTACGCTCGGATTTGGACCCCTGACGCCTCTCTCCTGCCCCACGGACCTCGCTCGGATCACGAACCTCTTTTGCTTCTTCCCCCTCTGGACTTGGATGCCGCCACAACCAACACGCACCTTCAACAAACCCTCGGTAATTCACATTGTGTTAATCTCCACACATAGCATTACATCCAAACACATAGTAGCATACACACCCCACATATACATCAAGTGCTCAATAAAACCTGTTGAGCTAGACCTCCTGTTGTCGTGCAGTCTCCTTCCCCTTATCGAATCACAACACAATGTTTACTTTTGTATGAACATTAAATCAACAAAAAATCCTGACTTTAGAGTAATGTTCCCAGACTCTAGTATTTGGCTTTCTATTAGATGCAATGGTTTTCCGTATTGGAACCATGCTTTCGGTCCTAACTTGTTTACCGGTCCTCATATGGAAGGTACTTTTCCTTGTTGATGTCTCAAAAAGGGTAGCAATACAAGAACACACACACACACACACACACACACACACACACACACACACACACACACACACACACACACACACACACACACACACACACACACACACACACACTGGAAGCTGTCACAGGGCCATAGGCCATGTTATACCTGTCAGAATTTAAGGCTGCTGGATTGTACTCAGCTTTGCCAAGAAGAAATAGCCTCACATGATTTGCCAAACTGCTTTACATCTAAAACAACAACATAAACTATAGTTATGTACATACGTATATTATTCATACATAATCATTACATCCCTTGACGCCATTTGGCTGGAGGGGCTCCAATTCCGATCGCACATAAAGACTAGACAACATGTGGAGAAGCTGGAAAAACATGAAAAAGGTGGTAAAATATGAAGCCCTCCTTGAGGGTGACAAAAACAAACAGGAGGCATCGATACCACATGAAATAATGATGCCAAGAATCCCCGTTAGACAAAAAGAAGCATACCGCCCTCACATTATCCTATCACCTACAGATGAAACTTCATTATGACTTAGAGCAGTGGTTCTCAATTGTTTTCACCAAGTACCCCCTCAGAGAAAATTGGCTCTCCAAGTATCACCATGTTGACCAACATTAAAATACAGTGGCATAGTAGTCCTAAGTTTTTCATTAAAACGTGGTAGAGGTTTTTATATAACAAATATATTTAATATTTTTGACCACTGAAACATGACACAGTTTGAATGTAACACTGTGTTTCAAAATAGAAAAAATAAAACACTGTACTTAAATCAAGTGATTATTTGGCGTACCACTAAATGGAGCCCGTGTACCACAGTTTGAGAATCACTGACTTATTACTTTCTGTGTATAGCTTGTATGACTATTCACTGAAAATGGCAAAAAGTGTCAATGTTTAGTTTAAACACATTGCCAGCTCGCACTGCCTTAATCATATTGAGCACATATTTCTTGGTTTCTTCAACAACAGACAAGGCAGCACTCATGCATCCCCAGACCATGACATTATCTCCTTTGGCTTTGTGGTGGCTCTAAACAAGATTTGTATTTATTTTTTTACTGGCCCCATTTTGGTATTTAATATTACTTATATTATATTATTATTATTATTATATTCCAGAAGGGTGCCCACCCAAAACATCACCGCCCCACATACTCACACTACGTATGCACTAAAGAAACAAATTATTGACTTAATTTAGTTGAAACTGGCTTTTTAAAACACATGTAAAAACCTTAATAAGTTTTGCCGCTTGTAATTTTTTCAAGATTTGTGAGATTTAAAAACAAGACAACCGGTCAGTATACACTTAAATATGATAAAACAAAAAATCTGTTGAGTCGCCCTTAAATTCATAGTGTAAGATAAATATTAGCTGATTCATGATCCATCCATCCATCTTCTTCCACTTATTCGACGTCGGGTAGCGGGGGCAGCAGCCTAAGCAGAAAAGCCCAGGTTTCCCTCTCCACAGCCACTTTGTCCAGCTCTTCCCGGGGAATCCCGAGGTGTTCCCAGGCCAGCCGGGGACATAGTCTCTCCACCGTGTCGTGGGTCTTCCATGTGGTGTCCTATCGGTCGGACGCGCCCTAAACACCTCCCAAGGGAGGCGTTCGGGGGACATTCTGACCAAATGCCCGAACCACCTCATCTGGATCCTCTCAATTTGGTGTGTGTAATTATTGATTACGTGTAGGGCTGGGCGATATATTGATATACTCGATATATCGCGGGTTTGTCTCTGTGCGATATAGAAAATGACTATATCGTGATATTCAAGTATAAGTTCTCACGCAGTTTCTTTTAGCTGCGGGTATTACACTACAGGCGTTTCTCACTCTTTGTTGTCTCTCCTTCTCACAGAGATGTAAAACAAGCGCACCTTCTTACATACGTCACATACGTATACGCCCTCGCGGAGCACAGAGATAGCGGCATGGGTAACGTTAACTGTGGTGCCAGTGGTAATACGAGAGAAAGAAGGTGCAAATCTGGTAACAAATGAAGGGACAATTGATTCCCAAGAAAAACAGCACGGGGTCCATCGTCTGGCGGTGGTTTGGCTTCAAGCGGGAAGATGTCGAACAGACAACTGTAATTTGTCAAGTGTGGGGCAAAAGTGTTGCTACAAAAAGTAGCATTACTGCTAATATGTAGCATCATTTGAAAAGCCACCCGCTAGAGAATGAAGAGTGTTTGAAACTCTGCATGTCAACATCTCCGTTCGGTGCCACACCAACAAAATGCCGAGGCAACCATTTCCACATCAACACCGTATGAAAAAAATGATCAACAACAGAAGGAGATAACGTCCGCAGTAACCTACCACATAGCGAAGGACATACACTATTTGATTTCCTATTATGCAGCTCATTTTTATTTGACAGTTATTGAAATATCTTGTGACATCATGCACAAAAGTGCACTAATAGCTTGTTTTAAAATGTCTCTGACAATCTTGCACTTTCTGTTTTGAAATGACATGAATGTTTGTGCCACTGCTTAATAACTATTTAATAAATACAGTTTAGGTATATTGACTTAGTTGTAATTTCCCTCTCTGCATGAAAGTTTAAAAGTAGCATATATTAATGCAGTATGAAGAAGAATGTTTTAATGTAGACACATAGAATCATCATACTGCTGTGATTATATGCATCAAGTGTTCATTCAAGGCTAAGGCAAAATATTGAGATATATATCGTGTATCGTGACATGGCCTAAAAATATTGAGATATTAAAAAAAGGCCATATCACCAAGCCCTAATTACATGTCTTAATTGTTTCCAAACGGTGTCTGTATATGAGCAGTAAAACGGCTGCTCAAACAAAACAGAAGTCATCATTATGGACCCACTAGCTGCAGAAGCGAGCTCTCCAATCAGCTAAACAGACTCAGTAAGTCCACAGTGACGTCTTGGTAAATTTACTGAAGAATTTGTGATTACAAAAAAAAAATGCCATTGTAAGTTAACAACACTAACACAGACACTTGTAAACATGTTAGCATATGAGCTCATGCTAAGGACGCTAGCTACATTACGATAACCCGTACACATATGCATGAAACCACTCCTACAGACATCACACATGGGACAGTTTAGTCAGTAAGATTTGTTTTTAGTTATATTGTAAAACTTTCAAACATTGCTTGTAGTGATAAATGAAGAATCTATACAAGTAGAACGCTGTGGACGGTGAGAAGACGGAACGGCATTTTTACTTCCTGTCAAAAACTTAGTCTGAACAGAAAGGCACTGCAGCACCTGGAGTAAGCAAAGTAGTCCAAAAAATGGCGCCATAGCACAAACAATAACACACCTATTCAGTGTCTTTGCTTGTTGTTTTTTAAACTATTAAACTATTTGCATCAGCGAAGAAAAATCCACAAGTTAGCCGCACTGTTTTATAAGCCGCAGGTTTCAATGCGTGATAAAAAAAAAAGTATGGCTTATAGTCCGGAATCTACAGTATATGAAAATAATACTTCATCACAGCCTGAAGCAGAGGGGAAGGAGTGCTTTATAAGTACGAAAAGACAAAATTAATCACAGTTCCCCTTTAAACAATAGCAAACAGGCTTTGGAAGACATATGGACTCCCTTTAGTGCATATGATAAAAGTGTGGACACAACAATTGGACGATATCTGAAATGTACCCTCATTTTCGAGAAAAAAAAATAGTGCTGCCAAATGATATTTAAAAAAAAAAATCTGACTTTTGATTAATCCTGATTAATCACATTGAATTGCAAACTTGCATATTTCAAATTAACTTTCAAAAAGGACCCCAATATTTTTGCTAAAATGCAATTAGATTGTCAGTGTGACGACGGGGTCGCATAGTGATGCGGGTGTGGTTCTCCCAAGGATGCAGACGGCTTCGGACACAGCTTGCAGGTAGGAATATGATTTATTTAAAATATAAATCATACGATGAATAAACAAAAAGACATGCACGTAGCACAAAAAGGCAAAAACAAAAGGGCTAGCGTGGGAGCTAGCAAGCCAAAATAGCCTAGTGTGAGAACTAGCAGCTAAAGCACAGGAAATAATCGTCGTCATCAGTTGTGTGGGAACAAACTAGGAAGCCAGACCGAGTGAGGCCAGGGCAAAGACTAAATAGCCCTCTGATTAGTGCCCGGGAAACAGGTGCGCGTCCCGAACACTACCCAGAGGCAGGTGCGTACAATCTGCCGTCATGGCAACAGAAACAAACGAAACTCAAGGTGCTGAAAACACGTGACTCAAACATAAACAAACTATGATCCGGGCAGCGGATCGTAACAGTCAGACTGTCATACAGGAATATTGTCTTACTTGAATGCACGTAATTATAATTTTTTTTCCCAAAACTTGTTAATAGTTTTTTTCTGACGTACTTCGTCTCTAACCTCCACCCTCTCTCATATTGGACGCTATTAAAGAACTGTGATTGGATATGTTCTGAATTTGTCCCACCTATTTACAAGGCAAAACTAAATATGATTGGATTTTGTTTCGGACATCTTTTTGTCTCCTTTTCAATTTGTCGACACTGGTTTAATGAGGGCTGAGGGTAAGGGGGGTCCGTGTGTGCGAGTGGACTTGCAAAGGTGATAGAGATGATATCATACGAGTATTGTAGCGTGTCTCTTTTTAAGCAGATTTGTATGCTACTGCGGATAATTTGGTCAACTTGTCATAAGTACATTTTGTGGTTATATTAAAATGTACTTTCTCAACTTCAAGTATTTTGATTTGAATGGGCAAGACATTTGAGGGCGCTCTAGGCCCTACGAAGAGCCGGCCCCATTGTATTCCCTGAATTCAGCTCTACTTGTGTTTCACAGAAAGCAAAAATAAAAAAGGTAGCCTTGAGCTATCAACCTGCTTTTTCAGTCCTTGAGACTGATAGAATCTATACACTGTACAATTTTCTAACAATATTTGTATTTAAGCTTACATAGCTGGGCCTTAGTGTGACTTGTCTTGTATAATTATTTCATTTTACTGCCATAGACTAAAACATAAAGATCCAATGATGCCCCAAGTTCCTTTTACATGGTTTCTATTGTTATGTGTACATTTTTTTACCCTGTATTAGCGTTCTGCCTTCACATTATTTGTACAATTTAACTATTGATAGTTAAAGTACCACTGATAGTCACACACACACACTAGGTGTGGTGAAATTACTCTCTGCATTTGACCCATCCCCTTGTTCCACCTCCTGGGAGGTGAGGGGAGCAGTGAGCAGCAGCGGTGGCCGCGCTCGGGAATCATTTTGGTGATTTAACCCCCAAATACAACCCTTGATGCTGAGTGCCAAGCAGGGAGGTAATGGGTATCATTTATATAGTTTTTGGGATGACTCGGGTTTGAACTCACGATCTACCGATCTCAGGGCGGAAACTCTAAACACAAGGCCACTGAGCAGGTTTTAGCGGACCTACACTATTGAAATACTGAAATTATATCCAGTGTTGGGCAGTAGCACGCGACATGTAGTGAAGCTATGTAGCTTAACTACATTTCCCAGTAGCTCAGCAGTAGATTTACTACTTTTCAAACGAGCAGCGATTTCCGTAGCTTAGCTATTTTTAGCCCCATGTAGCAGACTCCTCTTCCTCCTACCTAGGAAATCGCAAAAAGCCGCTGCCTGACCAGGGCTCAGAAAATCTGGAAAGACTCCTCCCACCCCCACCAAGGACTGTTTTCACTGCTGGACTCTAGAAAAAGGTTCCGCAACCTCCATAGCAGAACTTCCAGGTTCTGTAACAGCTTCTTCACTCAGGCCATAAGACTCTTGAACGCATCATAATAATCCCCTCAATTCCCCCACCCCCAAAACGGATTAACTCGCTGGAATATAAAGACAATATAACATACATCCATAAACGTGGATGTATGTGAAAAAGTGCAATATATTTATCTGTACAGTAACCTATTTATTTATATATGCACCTTATTGCTCTTTTATCCTGCACTACAACGAGCTATCCATCCATCCATCCATTTTCTACCGCAGATTCCCTTTGGGGTCGCGGGGGGCGCTGGAGCCTATCTCAGCTACAATCGGGCGGAAGGCGGGGTACACCCTGGACAAGTCGCCACCTCATCACAGAGCCAACACAGATAGACAGACAACATTTACACTCACATTCACACACTAGGGCCAATTTAGTGTTGCCAATCAACCTATCCCCAGGTGCATGTCTTTGGAGGTGGGAGGAAGCCGGAGTACCCGGAGGGAACCCACGCAGTCACGGGGAGGACATGCAAACTCCACACAGAAAGATCCCGAGCCTGGGATTGAACAGCTAATGCAACAAAATTGTGTTCTTATCTGTACTGTAAAGTTCAAATTTGAATGACAATAAAAGGAAGACTCAGTCTAAGGTAGCTTAGCTACAAAGCTACAAGCTACAAAAAAACAGAGAGGGAAAAGGGAAAGACAAAACCGGACTGCAAATCCGGGGGCAGGTGACGAAAAAATATGGAAAAAACCCTCGATGATTGGTTGGTTTACGTATGAGAAAATCCACTATTATCGGTTATGTTTCGGTCGGTTTACTATGATGAGTCACGATTGGTTAAGGTTAGGGCAAAACATTACGGACAGGCCAATCAGAGGCAAGATAGGGTGGGTCATGGAACCAGGAAGCGAATTGACAACAGGCACGCACATCCCAGGGAGTCGGAGAAGAGGGAAATATTCAAAAGGACGATTTATTTAAAAAAAATAAAATAAAATAAATAAAAAAGTAGAAACCGAGTGGAAGATGGCAAAGGGATTCTCTCCATTAGATTTTTCTTTTAGCGATGTACACGACGTCCAGGAAACCCACAATGCGTCTACTTGGCCACATTTGGTCAAATGTATACGTTTGGATAAAACAATGTCCAAACCATTAATTATAGTCGTTGACCTCGTAAGCCCAAAACAAAACTGCTCTCGACATTTAAGAACACGCATTAAGGTGAGTTGAGTTCAAAGTTTTACTGCACATAATAATTATTATCAACTGTTCCCAAACAACACAGAAGTCATTGTTTGTATGTCAAGATTATAAATAGATGCTGTTTGTATTCACAGTAGGCAGAGAAAATGAAACACGTTATAGGGGTGGGTCAAAGAAAAGGCACACTAAAATAAATACATACAGTGGGGTCGTGGGGACCCCCAGGGGGAGTTGTAGGGTGTCCCCTGCTAAATGACAGTTAATAGTAATGGACCCTTATTGGGGCCATTTGGTTCCATATGTACACTGTCAGGTACATTAACATAATTACCTTCATAAAAACTTCAAATGTAGAAGTTGGGGAAACAATTCATTTTGTTTGACTATGTTCCACAGTCAGGAAAATATGTTTACTTTAAATATGTTCAGTTTTATTGATTTCCGTTCATGTAAAGATGGAGTTTGTTAAAGGGGAAGTGCACTTTTCTTTTGGGAATTTTGCCTATCATTCACAATCATCATGAAAGACATGACAATGAATAGATTTGTTTTTAATGCATTCTAAATATTAAATAAATGTGATCAAAAGTCCGCTTACAATGGAGCCTCAGGGAGTCGCTCTGTTCTGCCTATAAAACCCTTAAAAACATCTAAACACCTCCATTAAGGTTTTATATACATGATGTAAGTATATATGTAAGATAGTAACGAGCACATTTATAATAAGATGTCATATTTACATATTTTGATCATTTTAAGCTTAGGCAGCGCATTAATTGAAAAAATCCATTAAAACGTTAATTTTTTTTTTTATTTAATCACTCATTATTACTCACTACAGACTTCATGAGAGCCAACAAACATAATAAAACGTCACTTACTGTACAAGGTCTGCTTTCATTAGTATGCCGACTGCGCAAATCCTGTTATATTACCGTTTAAATAAAGAATGACTCATAATCTTCACAAAGAAAAGGGAGTTGGAGCCAATCGTCTTTTCATGTCGTTCTCGCCATTACCGGGTCTAAATTGGTTGTCTAAATGTACCAACTTGTCGGATTATATCTTCAGCCATCTACTTTCCAAGTGAGATGAATGATTTATAATCTACAATAAACTTCCAAGGAGCAGGGAAGTGAGGAAGCAGCTGACCTCTTGATGATGTAAACATAGCAGCATTAACTGGTATCACATTGCTGCTGTAAATAGTTTTTCTGCGTTAGCGCTTATAATAACAATATCACTAGTACTTGGTTACTATTCAAGTTACGAAATATAAATCGAGTATTGTTGGCGCTTTTTGGAAGGTTATTTTTTTGGGTTTTATGGGCGGAATAGAGGACCCGTTGTAAACAGACTTTAATTTACGTCAATTTACAAGTATGAACGCATTAAAAATAAAAATGAATCCCTCTGTCGTTATGTCTTTCATAATGATTGTAAACGATAGGCAAAATTCCTCAAAAAGTGCAGTTCCCCTTTAATGTCTCTTTTGTGAGACAAACATGTTGTTCCTTTGGCCAGGTTATTGTCATTTTGCCACTGTGGTTTCTGTTAAGACAGTAATCTATCCTGTCCTGAAAAGTCACCATTAGAGTATATATTATGATGTTTTTTTTATCATTATTATTGTTTCACTGCTTTTAAAAAAAAAACGTGTTTCCTGTGTTTTTTTCCCCTCATTTTGAACATTGTACGCAATTTAAAATACATGTTAAAAAGCCAGACAGAGGGCATGTTTCTAGCTAGTCTGTCTGGTGGAAAGTTGTACATTAAGTTATATATTTATATAATGCAGCTTTAATGTTGCAAACTACTTTTTCCCATGTAGCTTGCTACAGTTCTCTGGGGATATTAACTACATTTAATCAAGATCAACGTGTAGCTGAGCTTACTACATATTCCAAGTAACTTGCCCATCCATCACTGATGATATCACTATTGGTACCACCAGGGCCGGCCCCTGGCACAAATAGTCACATGAACTAAATCACCTCAGGGATACAATTATACTTTGTTTCTGCTAAAATTGTTACTCAGCAGTGCATCAACATGTCTTATGTAATAGTTTTAGTGTGGTTTAGCAGCATTGCGTCCTCGTCCATTCAAAAGCCTATGGAGACAATTGCCAATTTTTACTCCAAATGTTGTCTCGTGAGAGGTTTACGGCTCTTATCTAAAAATTTAGTTTCTAAACAGTTGTTGTTTCATAGTTTTTGCCAATTTATTGTGTTTTGTTTGCTTTTTCAATTAATGTCGAAGAGGCATACCAGTTTTGAATTGGCTTCACTGCAGTCGGAGATATCAAACACTTTCCTTTCCCTGTTAACCTATCAACTATTTTTTTTTTTCACAATATCATATAAAATTTGGACATTATTTGGAATTTAAACACATGACTATTGAAAATATTGTGTTGAACTGAATTGTAGTTGTCAATGTAGTCGTTTTGTTTATTGTTCATACATGATTATTAAATTCACAGTTTTACATCACTTGTAAAATAATACATTTCCTAATATCTAATCATGAACTGCATTTTTGTTGGCTGTTTTTTTAGCCCAATATACTTCTGGTTGTCAAGACTAGAATAGTAAACCCTTGTGTTTCACTCTTAATTGGTTCCAGGTATGGCCATGGACAATTGATTTATATAAATTATTAATTATACATTTTATATTTGTAGAGCTTTTAGCAATGCTGCCCCTCTGGCATGGAATACATTACAAACGAAACTGAAACTACTTCCATTTGGAGCCTTCCGTTCTATCCTGAGGCACAGACGTTTGCACAGCGCCTGTGTTTTTAAAAGGTGTACTTCTTAACTGTTTAATTTTTTACAGTTCACTTTTAATGCATTTTAAAATGCATGTCTTGACTTTTTACTTTTCTGAAACTGCTCTGTCACATGTGCTGTTGACCTCTTGGCCAGGTCACCCTTGTGAAAGAGATATTGATCTCAATGGGTTTCTTATCTGGTTAAATAAAGGTTGTCAAAAAAATGGGAGGACGAAAAAAATAAAAACAGTTTTTAACATTAGGAAAGTCACATAAACAAAATAAATAGACCAACAATAAAATGTCTACCTCTGGAGAATACTGGTTCTACAAAATATACAAAATAGGACTAATTGTGCAGTGAAGGGATAAGTCCCTGCCCGAGCATGTTACACAAGTAATATTAAAGGGTAACTGCACTTTTATCAAACTTTGCCTATCATTCACAATCCTTATGTAAGACAAGAACACGTCTTTCTTTTTTTTATGCATTCTAACTTGTAATATATGGCAAGTACGAGGTGGCTAACTATGCAGCTACTGTACTGGAAGGCATCTACGGCGCCCATAAAGCCCTTTTAAACAACATACAAAACCCACCAAAAATCCTCCATTTACGTTGTGATCTGCATAATAACCACATATAAAATATTGTCATTATAAGCACTAACGCAGAGGATCTATTTTTAGCCGCGCTGTGATCACAAAAAGGGTAACATTCTTATGTAGCTATTAAAATACTGAGCTGCTCTATCGCCTCTGAGTTGGTAAAAGTTCATTCTAGCCGACTTTTACAGGAGAAGGATGTTGCCATAAACCAAGACGTTGGTCAACTTTGAAATTAAATTCAAACCTGAAGATGGCCAGAAAGATACGAAAATACGCTTGTTTGTGTCACGTTTTTTTTGCTTGTTTTTTTTTTTTACCCGTGTGAGGATTATGATTCATTCTTAATTTCAACGGGACAATATGAATATCCAATCAGTCAGCATCCCAGTAAAAGCAGACATTGTCCAGTAAGTGATTGTTTTATTATGTTTGTGGCTTGTATTTCTTGTTGAACACTTAGCAATACTGCTACTTGTTGGATATGCTTATCACTCAGCTTCTAAAACTTGTAGCTCATCCTCTGTATATTCAGTCTCAAAAATATAAGGTTCTGGATCAACATTTGTCCCAAAGTAGTCATTGTTTTCTCTCATGAACGTTGCCATGATTAGTAGTAGTTGTTATTGTTGAAGGAAATTAACGTTTTGGTGCGTCTGTGAAATTAATGCAATGCTGTATGCTTAAAATAAGCAAATTACATAAATATTACATGCAGTTATGAATGTGCCTGTTACTACATTACATATACAGTGTACTTCCACAGCATGTATTTAAAACCTTGATGGAGGTTTTTAGAAAGCTTTAGATGGAGCAAATCAAAAGCTTCCATTGCTAGCTGACATTTGCTAGCGTTTATTTATGAGCTAGAATGCATTCAAAAAAGACAAACATTGGCATGACCTGTTGTGTTTAGTGTTTATTTCTGTTGTTAGCGCTCCTTTCCTCTTTCTGTTGTCACAGGTTGCTAGGGGCATTAATTGGGCACACCTGCCTCTCATTAATGATCCCTATCAGAGGACTTTATAAGACAGCCTCAATCTTTAGTTGATCATTGTAATTGGATTTGGTGAAATTCAAAACTGCAAAAGTAATTTATAAAGAAAGAAATAATCTACTGCCGCCAAATATCCAAAAGATGTTCAAAGACAGAGATGGAAAATATTATTTGAGGGGTAATTTGAATCTAAGACAGCATTACCATAAATTGATTTACGTGGACCCCGACTTAAACAAGTTGAACAACTTATTCGGGTGTTACCATTTAGTGGTCAATTGTATGAAATATGTACTGTACTGTGCAATCTACTAATAACAGTTCCCATTGTATTAACTCAACTCTTAGAAGTATTTGCACAATAGTTTGTGGGGTTACTCTGTTGAACCAATTGTATGAGGAACTCAAAGCAATAACATCATCCAACCTAAAAAGAAAAAAGAAGAGGAGGAAACATAAATATCATAAATATATATATATATATATATATATATATATATATATATATATATATATATATATATATATATATATATATATATATATATATATATATATATATATATATACACAGTATACATTTGTTTCATATAAACTACATTTGATGAAATAATGAGTGTTTTTTATTATTTGTATTATTCATGGATGTAACTTTATATGTATTCTATTATATACTACATACCTGTACTATAATATAATGTATATTATAATATACACTAAATTAATTTTGTTAAATAAGGTCATCATGTTGTTGATAAAGAATCATATTATTATATCTGAGTGATGGAGCGAGACATTAAAAGCTGTTGCTTCTTCCTGCTCATTTTCGGACACATACTCTGTTATTTTCTGTTTTGTATTTACCTTGTTAAGTTTGTATAGATGGAGAGTATTTTTGGTTGGTATGATCAAAATAAAGGATAGTGTGTAAAGTGTAAATTTTGACTTGTGTTTGTTTGTGTTTCAGGACTAATAGATGGAAGCTCTTCTTTATGCTTAGATCTTGCTGCTTCCTGTGCACTTCCATGATGCACTAATTTGGTGTGTCTTGTTTACTAAATACAGTTTTATCTACATCTTTGGGTGACAACTACTGCAAAAATGTAACACACGTGTGCTTGTATCACATAAGGTTTGTGAATGATGGACAGACATGTAGTTCCCATTTAAAGACCGAAATAGAGCCACAAACTAAATCTTCTTTAGGCCACACAAATCCCGGGGCCATTATCCTATCCCTCTTTTCTAACAAATGAAGGAAGAAGGGCTCTTGGAAAGAAAAAAAAAAGTGTTCTGGTTGGTACAGTTGAGTTGAGTTTGTGTTTATTTGGAGCACGCATGCATACAACATGATACGTCACAATTTCCAGTTTCTCTATTCAACATGTTCGAAAGGGAGTAGGAAGAAGCAGAGCTTATTTAATCCTACCCCTTTTCCTTTACATAGCAGTTGCTAAAACTTTTGTTCACTTCCTGTTCTCAATTTATTCACAATATACTCCATAAGTAATAACAATAAAATGAAATACATGAATAAATAATTAGTGAAGTAAGTTATATTTCATATGGTGAGATAAATAAGATTATCTACAAAATGAATGGATGGATGAAATAAATTCAGAATGTTTATCATGGTTCTTCCTCTTTGTGTTTTGTAAACACTTTAAGTTTGAAGAGTTTCTTGAAGTGGATCATAATAGTACATGGTTTGATTTCTTTGCTTAATCCATTCCATAGTGTAATTCCACATACTGATATACTGAAGGTCTTAAGTGTTGTAGGAGCATACAAATGTTTTAAATTACATTTTCCTCGAAGGTTATATTTCTCCTCTTTTGTTAAGAATTGTTGTGTATTCTTGGGTAGCAGGTTATAGTTTGCTTTGTGTATAATTCTAGCTGTTTGCAAATTCACTATGTCGTGGAATTTCAGTATTTTCGATTCAATGAATAAAGGGTTTGTATGTTCTCTATATCCAACATGATGTATTATTCTAACTGATCTTTTTTGTAACACCATTAATGAATGAAGTGTGCTTTTGTTGTTATTTCCCCATATTTCTGCACAATAACTCAGATATGGTAACACTAGCGAGCAGTAGAGAATATGAAGTGATTTTTGGTCTAGAACATGTTTTGCTTCATTCATTATTGACGTGTTTCTTGCTACTTTATGTTGTATGTTTTTTACATGAGATTTCCAGTTCATTTTATCATCAATCATTATACCTAGAAACAGTTTTCTGACTCAACGGCAAACACAATCCTCCTCGCTACCTTTTTGCTTTGTTTTCCCAAATATTTGAGCCTATAATGAAGCACAAAACAAACAAACGAATTAGACTGATTGCATTTTCCTTCATGAAAATATGACTGCACTGATTAGTAACACTGATCATGAGGCTAAGTAGCCATTTCTATGAGAGGCTTCCTGTTCTTGTCTGTCTTGTGTGTTTGCGTGCATGTGTGTGTGTGTGTGTGTGTGTGTGTGTCCCACATGATAATTTGTCCGTTTATGTTGCAATGGGGGCTAAACAGATAAGCAATCCACAGCTCAATCCTTCATCCTGCTCTGATTATAAATCAGCTGGAACTCTCAGAAGCAATCAGCGGGAGCAATCTGCAGCCTGCGCAGACACCTTATCAATCAGAAGGGGACCATCACACATACAAACCAAAGATATACGTCCACACAGCCAAACACACACAAACACACCTGTGGTGACCTCCAACATTTTACATTCTTTATTGTGACACCGGAAGAAAAATGCTAAGACATTACTCTTAATTAATGATATGAGTAACAAAGGCAAATATTAACCATGGGGGTAAACCATGCAAATAAATCAGATTACTTTATAGCAGTGTTTTCCAACTACAGTGTGGTGTGCTGCGGGAGATGATCTAATTTCACCTATTTGGGTTAAAAATATTTTTTGCAAACCAGTAATTATAGTCTGCAAATTATGTGTTGTTGTTGAGTGTCGGTACTGTCTAGAGCTCGGCAGCGTAACAATGTTATACTCTTCCATATCAGCAGGTGGCAGCCGGTAGCTAATTGCTTTGTAGATGTCGGAAACAGCGGGAGGCAGTGTGCAGGTAAAAAGGTATCTAATGCTTAAACCAAAAATAAACAAAAGGTGAGTGCCCCTATGAAAAGGCATTGAAGCTTAGGGAAGGCTATGAAGAACGAAACTAAAACTGAACTGGCTACAATGTAAACAAAAACAGAATGCTGGACGACAGCAAAGACTTACTGTGGAGCAAAGACGGCGTCCACAATGTACATCCGAACATGGCATGACAATCAACAATGTCCCTACAAAAAAGGATAAAAACAACTGAAATATTATTGATTGCTAAAACAAAGTAGATGCGGGAAATATCACTCAAAGGAAGACACGAAACTGCTACATGAAAATACCAAAAAAAGGGAAAAAGCCACCAAAATAGGAGCGCAAGACAAGACCTAAAACACTACACAGCAAAAAACTCAAAATAAGTCACGTGACAGGTGGTGACAGTACACCTACTTTGAGACAAGAGCTATATTGATGCATAGTTGGTTATGGTTTAAAGTCATATCCAACAATTGCAACAACGACTTTTTACTGTCAACTGAGTTTCGTTTTTTAATGATTTCTGCTGGTGGTGTGCCTCCGGATTTTTTCAACGCAAAAAATGTGCCTAGGCTCAAAAAAGGTTGAAAAACACTGCTTTATAGGACTGCCCTCCAATAGGGTCGACGATGTAGTAAGAAATCAAAGCCCAACCTCCTTTCTTTCACTTCACTCTCCTCCATCTTGGATTAAAAAAAAAATAAAAAAATAAAAAATAAAGAGTATCTATGAATGTGGCTCGCCGCCATCTCCCTCGCTTGGCCGGAGCGGTATTCATTTTTCACCTGCAATTTTATTTTTTCATCAGTGGGACAGAGGCAGGGTGGCGTTGGCGGGGCTACGTTTGAGGGTTACCACTGAGCAGATTCAATTAGGTTCTGTGATTGGGCCACTGGCCTTCAGCGGGGTCGCTGAAAGGTTAAAGAATTCAGCGGCACAAACATGATTATGGCTCTGCAGCTTTTGATCAGAAGTCGAGTTTGTCACAGCAAAAAAAAATTAAACGTGAATGGCAGTTTTTTTTTTGTTTAGTTGATTCCTCCATTGAACATGCAGCATGTATAGCCAACATGGAGGTGTTGGATGTGCGGCACAGGCGTGGCACACACACACACACACACACACACACACATTTTTGTATTTGTTACCTTCTTGAGACCTCCGAAAAATGCCTACCTCTTTCGGACCACCCTTTATAGATATATAAAGATTTGTATTTACAACATTAATAATATATACAAACTATGCCAATATAAAAAAGCTTGTTGAGAAAAATGAGTTGGAATTTCACAAGAAAAAGGTCACAATTTCACAAGAAAAACTTAGAATTTTGGCAGTATTATAATAAAAGTCGTAATTTTACTCAACGCGAGTCAAAATTTTACGAGAAAAACTGAACATCCATCCATCCATTTTCTACCGCTTGTCCCTTTTGGGGTCACGGGGGTTGCTGGAGCCTATCTCAGCTGCAATCGGGCGGAAGCAGGGTACACCCTGGACAAGTCGCCACCTCATGGCAGGACCAATACTGACACACAGACAACATTCACACTCACATTCACACACTAGGGCCAATTTAGTGTTGCCAATCAACCTATCCCCAGGTGCATGTCTTTGGAGGTGGGAGGAAGCCGGAGTACTCCGAGAGAACCTACGCAGTCACGGGGAGAACATGCAAACTCCACACAGAAAGATCCCAAGCCCGGGATTGAACTCAGGACTACTCAGGACCTTCGTATTGTGAGGCACATGTACTAACCCCTGTTCCACCGTGCTGCCCAGAAAAACTGAACATTTGTTCAAAATTATGATAAAAGTTGGAATGTTACTCAATAACAGTAGCACTTTTACAAGAAAAGCTTAAAATGTTGGCAATTTTATGAAAAGAGTCGTAATTTTACTCGACAAAAGTCACAATTTTACAAGCAAACTTTAACATTTTGGCAATATTGTAATAATAATCGGAATTCTACTTGGCAAAATTATGACAAAAGTCATAATTTTACTCAAAAAATGTCACTGTTTTAAAAGAACAACAAAAAAATTGGCAATACTGTGATAAAAGTCAGAATTGTATATGCAAAACGTCACCATTTTAAAAAGTAGTAATTTTACATAAAAAAGTAATAATTTTACGAGAAAATATTGCAATATTACAGAAACAGAAAGAATATGAGAACTTGTTCCCAATTTTATAAGAAAAAAAGACTGCTTTTAGTTAATTTTGTTGTTGTTGAAATTGTTGTTTGTAATTGGTTTTTAACCTTCATTATTTACTTCAAGTTAATACAGTATGTCTCTATATACATATTTATTTTATCTTTTTTTTTTAAATACATTTTGGCCAAAGGGGGCACATATCAATTTCTTATGCACACTTGTTATTACATATGTTGGGCAGAGGGGGAGCACTTCAAATGTTTACACACACTTGTTATTTCATATGTTGACCACTTTTAAAACCGACACAGTCAATTTGAAAAATTCCTCCTTTTTTGGACCACCCTAATTTTGATAGATATCACCACCAAGAGTGCAAATGAGACCTTGTCTATTAGATGCAATGGTTTTCCGTATTGGGACCATGATTTATGTCCTAACTTGTTCACCGGTCCTCATATGGAAGGTATGTTTAATCTTCATTATTACTTCACGTTTTTACAGGATGTCTCTATATACATATATTTTTTAATACATTTTGGCCAAAGGGGGCACATTTCAAGTTCTTACACACACTTGTTATTACACATGTTGACCAGAGGGGGAGAACTTTTAAAACCGATACAGAGTCAATTTGAAAAATCCCTCCTTTTTGGGACCACCCTAATTTTGATATAGTTCACCACCAGGGGCGCAAACAAGACATCCTCTATTAGGAAGGTACTTTTCCTTGTTGATGTCTCAAGAAGGGTGGATATACAAGAACACACACACACACACACACACACACACACACACATACACAAACACACACACACACACACACACACACACACACACACACACACACACACACACACACACACACACACACACACACACACACACACACACACACACGTCCAAGGAGTAGCAGAGTAATAAAGTCCACCTCTGCAGTGAAATTAAAGCTAGTCAATGACACTGTGCGCAGAGTACACACTAAATCATTTTTATAACCAGATAAAACCGCTCTGCACATGTAAGGTATCCAATATCACCTAGAGACTAGGGAGGCAAAAAAAACAAAAACAAACAAACAAAAAAAGGTCTCAAATAATCAAATATCATATTGGATGTGTCCGATTCTTGTCAGAACATGAGACTAATACTAAATATAGGAAATATGGTTTAATAACAGAGCGAGATATTTCTATATTCAAAATGACCAAGCAGAGAGCACATTATGAGATATTGGATTGATAAACAGGCCGGGCTGCTGGCTTGTTCGCCAGGTTTAATGGAACAATAACGTTGCTCCCGGGTTAGCCGAGATTGCATTATGATTTTAATGTGTTTTACAGACATAAGCCCTTCACTGGGAGGAAATTGTGACAATAAATACGTGGCCCCGCATTTTAAAACAAAGGGGCTCGCAGTCAATGAAGAAAAAATAAAAGCCCGCACACGTTTGGTTCCAATTAAATATCTTGCATGGATACAGTGGAAATATTTTTGAGCGAAATTTGAGAAACATAGAATCGACAATTTCTTATCATATCTTATGGTAAATGGTAAATGGGTTATACTTGTATAGCGCTTGTCTACCTTTTTTAAGGAACTCAAAGCGCGTTGACACTATTTCCACATTCATACACACATTCACACACTGATGGCGGGAGCTGCCATGCAAGGCGCAAACCAGGACCCATCAGGAGCAAGGGTGAAGTGTCTTGCTCAAGGACACAACGGACGTGACTAGGATGGTAGAAGGTGGGGATTGAATCAGGAACCCTCAGATTGCTGGCACAGCCACTCTCCCAACCGCGCCACGCCGTCCCCCTTATCATATTAACAAGACAATAATGCTCAGAAATGTTTACAACTGTATGTTTGTTGTTTTTGTTTTGCCCTGTTACTGAGTGGTGTATGTAATATTTTCATTCATATAATAATGTAACTAAAATACTGTATTAGAGGCACTGAAGCGTGGCTGCCAGTTTGTGCCTACGGCCCCTCCGACCACCACCTAACATTCATAGACAGCGGCACTGGGAGGAAGGGTGAAGTGTCTTGCCAATACGTTAGGAACTTGGATAGCAAGGCGGGTATCGAACCTGGAACCCTCAAAATGCTGGCATATATATATATATATATAAAAATGATTCACTTCAAGAGATAATAATATATCATTTTCAATAAGTTCAATATATTTGTCACAATTCTTCTTCCTTGTATTTTGTAAACACTTGTATTTTAAACTTTCTTAAACTGAATCATAATAGTGCATAGTTTGATTTCTTTGCTTAATCCATTACATCATGTAATTCCACATACGGATATGCTAAAGGTCTTAAGTGTTGTACGTTCATACAAATGGTTTAAATATGAGATGTTCATCTAAGGTTATATTCCTCCCCTTTTGTTGAGAAGAATTGTTATACATTCTTGGGTAGCAGGTTATAGTTTGCTTTGTGCATAATTTTAGCTGTTTGCAAATGCACCATATTGTTGAATTTCAATATTTTTGATTGAATAAATATAGTGTTTAATTGTACTCTGTATCCAATATGTATTATCCTAACTGACCATTTTTGTAACACCATTAGTGACAGAAGTGTACTTTTGTAGTTGTTTACCCATATTTCTGCACAATAACTCATATATGGTAACAATAGTGAGCAGTAGAGAATAAGAAGTGATTTTTGCTACAAAACATTTTTCTTTATTCATTATTGACACATTTATTGCTACTTTGTGCAGCTCATCTTATCATCTATTACTCCCCAAAAAGTATTTGTTTTACTCTTTCAATATCTACTGTGTCTATTTGTATTTGTGCTTGACTTTCTCTTCTACTGTTACCAAATAGCATTATTTTAGTTTTACTGAGATTCAAAGATAGTCTGTGTTTTGTCAAACCATATTTTTAATGTGTTCATTTCTTGTTATTATTTGTATTAGCTCCTGTGTGTTCTCTCCTGAACAAAACATAGTCTTGTCATCTGCAAATAATACTAACTTTAAGATTATAAAGTTAGTTACTAATATTAAGATTGAACAATTTTGGTCCCAGCATTGATCCTTTAGGTACGCCACAAGATATTTTCAGCTCTGTGGACGTTTGTTCTCCTATCTTCACCCGTATCGCTTCCTGTTGGTTAAGTAGCTTCTTACCCAGTTCAAGACCAACCCTCTGATGCCAAAACATTCTAATTTGTTTATTAAGATATTATGATTGAATGTGTCAAATGCTTTTGTTAAATCCATGAATACTTCAGCTACACAGTTTACTATCTATTGCACTGGTGATTTCCTGTTGTTATTGTTCCTGGTGTTATTCCTACTGTTACTTCGATTGATGGCATCAAAGTTGAAATGTTAGCTCTGTATCCGTATTGGTTGTCTGTGATTATTCCACTTTTGTTAAAGAACTTGTCTAGTCTGTTATTAAATCATTTTTCAATGATTTTAGAGAATTGTGGAAGTAGAGAAAACGATCAATAGTTTGTAAAATTGTGTTCGTCTACAGTTTTTTTTTTTTTTTTTTTTTTAATTGGTACAACCTCTTCTATTTTCATTTTGTTTGGGAATTTGCCGGTTTGAAATGATCGATTGCTAATATACTTTGAAGGGTTTGACTTAATGACTTATGTTATGGCTTTCATATAAATTCTGTGACAGACAGTTGAGGTTTTGGATTTACATGTCATTACAATTTTGATTGTTTTCTCTTTTGTCACATTATTGTGGAACATGTTGTTGGGATTTATATCGATGATGTCATCCAAGTCCTCAACTGACCGAGTATCTGGCATCCTTTGTTCCAGATTGGTTCCAATATTTACAAAGTAGTTAATAAAATGGTCAACTACTTTGTTCATATTGTCATTTTTTACATTTCCATCCAAAAAGTATTGTGGGTACTAGGGATTTTTGCCGATATCCGATATTCCGATATTGTCCAACTCTTTAATTACCGATACCGATATCAACCGATACATGCAGTCAGGGAATTAACACATTATTATGCCTAATTTGGACAACCAGGTATGGTGAAGATAAGGTCCTTTTTTTTTTTAATTTATAAAATAAGATAAATAAATTAAAAACATTTTCTTGAATAAAAAAAGAAAGCAAAACAATATAAAAACAGTTACATTGAAACTAGTAATTAATGAAAATTAGTCAAATTAACTGTTAAAGGTTAGTACTATTAGTGGACCAGCAGCACGCACAATCATGTGTGCTTACGGACTGTATCCCTTGCAGACTGTATTGATATATATTGATATATAATGTAGGAACCAGAATATTAATAACAGAAAGAAACAACCCTTTTGTGTGAATGAGTGTAAATGGGGGAGGGAGGTTTTTTGGGTTGGTGCACTAATTGTAAGTGTATCTTGTGTTTTTTCTGTTGATTTAATACAAAAATTAAAAATTTAAAAAAGAATTAAAATAAATTTTTTTTAAAAATGATAAGGATAATAAAAAAAACGATACCAATAATTTCCGATATTACATTATAACGCATTTAACCCTAGTGGGTACTATTTCTTAGTACCATAATATTTATAATATTTAGTAGATCCCATGTTGCTCTCACGTTGTTGTCAAATATTTGACAGTAATATTATTTCTTAAATGTTCGCAGTATTCTTGTTCTTATACTTTTTGTACTTATTTTCTGCCTCTGAAGATCTTTGTGTTATGAATGTTAATAATGTATTTTTTGTTACAAACATTTTCTAATCCCTTTGTCATCCATGGTTGATTGTTCTTTTTTTTGTAAGACGTATGGACAATACTTTACGGTACGTTTTCTGAGTTTCATTTGTTGAGAGTTGATCAACCTCTCGGCTTGGTTTCCACAACCTTCTACCGTACAGGTGAGATGCATGATACATATTATGGCGTAAACTTTTTTTTTTACTCAAAGGCAATTCAGCTGAAGCAGAAGCAGTTCAAGCTATTTATTCTTCTAAATTTCACGGCGGGTTGCAACCAACAGTATTAGCAGCACAAGATAGCTCGTAGCTAAAGGCTGGCTACTCGCTAGTGGATAGAGGAACAGTGTGAGCAAGGCGAAATGTCACGACACCAGAAAAGTTGTTCCTCCGTGTTAGGTTTTATAATAACAATGTCTCCCTGGCTTGGTTACGTCAAATAAATGGGGCGTCGTCGGCAGTGTTTGTAGGTTTTACAGCACTTTATAGGCCAAATAGGTTAATCCTATTACATGCAATATTAACCGCCTCTTACTAGTTGTTTTTTACTATTTATAATGCACAGAAAAGGTTCTTGTCTCACATAATTGTGGATGATGGGCAAAATCCCCCCAAAATACATTTTTCCTTTCACTTGAAGTTAATGTCTGTATTTTATATGAACACCTCTGATCTCAATGATACAGTTTCTGATATGAATATTCACTTCCGTGTAAAAAAAGATCTATTTTGACCCTGCTAATCATCCATTTGCTAAAAGGGAACGTCCTAATTGGTTGTGTCACACAAAAATGTGTGACGTTCCTCCCAATCCCGTCTCACATTCCATACTCAAGACAGGTATTTACATGCCCCGCCCCACTGAGAGCAAACAGGCTCATTTAAAAGTTCACATGCTAATATGTGACATTTAATCCAAACTTTACACGGGGAAAAGGACACGCAACAATAGATTTTGATTCCTTTCTTGTCCGTGAATCTCATCATTCTTAGCCTTCCATATTTATGAGGGGGAAAAGACAGGACACCTTTAGGGGAGGGGATAAGTTTACTGTTTGGAAATTGGAATGATTTGTGATATTTGGACTCCAGACAGTGGGCATTAATATGTATTGCTATTTAAATCAACCATATGTGGTCACCTTAGTGTAACCCCTTTTAAATCATTTTGACGGCACTCTGGCTCGTAATGAGGAGGATATCCTCTCTGTCATTACCATGATCACTTTCTTTAGTGGTCAATAATGTTATGGGACCAGCCAGGTCACCGCTCAGGTAGAGTTAGCATCTGCGCACAATGAAATGAGAGAAATTAAGATGTTTAGCACCTACATTAATTGCCTACATGATTAGCCTAAAACAGTTTCACACTGTCAACCAAAACTTTTTGTCTTACTTATCGTCAACGACCTATTTTCCTCTGACAAAAATAGGACGATAATGAGTCAAAACAAAGGCACGTTGACGACATTAATTGACGATTTAGTCGACGAATAAAAACGAGATGAAAATAATTGACAGAGACAAAATCCAATCATATTTAATTTTGCTTTTAGATGGGTGGGACAGGGGAGGGGGTAAATCACGGTGGGGATCCAATCAGAACTACAACTACTAAGGCCCCGTCTACATTAAAGGCCTACTGAAATGCGATTTTCTTATTTAAACGGGGATAGCAGGTCCATTCTATGTGTCATACTTGATCATTTTGCGATATTGCCATATTTTTGCTGAAAGGATTTAGTAGAGAACATCGACGATAAAGTTCGCAACTTTTGGTCGCTGATAAAAAAGCCTTGCCTGTACCGGAAGTAGCAGACGAGTAGCATGACGTCACAGGTTGTGGAGCTCCCCACATCTGCACATTGTTTACAATCATGCCACCAGCAGCGAGAGCGATTCGGACCGAGAAAGCGACGATTTCCCCATTAATTTGAGCGAGGATGAAAGATCTGTGGATGAGGAAAGTGAGAGTGAAGGACTAGAGGGCAGTGGGAGCGATTCAGATAGGGAAGATGCTGTGAGAGGCGGGTGGGACCTGATATTCAGCTGGGAATGACTAAAACATTAAATAAACACAAGACATATATGTACTCTATTAGCCACAACACAACCAGGCTTATATTTAATATGCCACAAATTAATCCCGCATAACAAACACCTCCCCCCTCCCGTCCATATAACCCGCCAATACAACTCAAACACCTGCACAACACACTCAATCCCACAGCCCAAAGTACCGTTCACCTCCCCAAAGTTCATACAGCACATATATTTCTCCAAAGTCCCCAAAATTACGTCCGTGACATGCACATAGCGGCACGTACGGGCAAGCGATCAAATGTTTGGAAGCGTACTCACGGTACCGTGTCTGCGCATCCAACTCAAAGTCCTCCTAGTAAGAGTCTCTGTTGTCCCAGTTCTCCAAAGGCCAATGGTAAAGCTTGACTGTCATCTTCCGGGAATAAAAACAATGAAACACCGGCTGTGTTTCTGTTGCTGCAGTCGGCCTCAATACACCGCTTCCCACCAACAGCTTTCTTCTTTGCTGTCTCCATTGTTCATCGAACATATTGCAAAAGATTCACCAACACAGATGTCCAGAATACTGTGGAATTTTGTGATGAAAACAGACGACTTAATAGCTGGCTACCATGCTGTCCCAAAATGTCCTCTACAATCTGTGACGTCCCGCGCTGACATCATCATACCGAGACGTTTTCAGCAGGATATTCCGCGCAAAATTTAAAATTGCACTTTAGTAAGCTAACCCGGCCGTATTGGCATGTGTTGCAATGTTAAGATTTCATCATTGATATATAAACTATCAGACTGCGTGGTCGGTAGTAGTGGGTTTCAGTAGGCCGTTAAGCCGGATAACCCCTTAAACAAATAATTATTTAGCCTAAGCCCTGTGTCAGCCACACTAAATCATCATTTAAGGTTCCACATCTTGGATAATTTTTTACACAGTTAAAGGCGCCGTGTATTTCTTGAATCTCCGGCTCTTAGCTTTGTATGGACTCATCGATCGTTTACAAACTGAGTTCGGAGAGGAAGTGACGCCAGAAAGATCGCGCCCCACACAGGAAGTGACGTCGGAAAGAACGCGCCACAGCCAGCTTCATAACAAGCGGTATCGTAACGCGCGATTGCAGCTATTTGGGATACACCCCATCTCAGACGGCAACATAGCATAGGATAAGGCCCTGAAGAACGGCAGCCTGGTGGGATATGTTTGTCAACGAGTGTGTTGTGCCACAGGAACGGCAAGAGAACTTTCGAATGTCTAGGTCAGCTGTGATTCTACTTAGCGAAAAACTTTGTCCATTTGTCAGAGAGACAACGAGAATGCTGGCTCAAGTGGACAAGGGAGTTAACAGCGAATGCATTTGGACTGGCAAAGCAGACTATCAGTTATTGTCCGCGAGGTATGTCGAGCGATTACTCCACGTCTAGTTGTGTACCTCATAACTATTGTGAAGCCATGAAGTGGTTGCGGCCGTCAAGTACGACCGCCAATTTTCAGCCTACAAGCACAGTGTCCTGACCAGATACCTAGACCCCCAGACTGATTGTTGTAAAATGTTATTTATCACATTGTTTACTTTCCCACGTCCATTAAAGATATGATTCATGTATGATGGCTCAGGTGTGATTCACTACAATAGTCTAACACAGACCTGGGCAAATTAAGGCCCGAGGGCCACATGCAGCCTGTTGAGCTTTTCAATCTGGCCCGCCGGACATTCCCAAATAATTTTTTTAGATGTTTAAGATGAAAAGTGTAGCTGCCATTATGATGTGCAGTGATGTTTTCTAATGACAGTAAGTCTTCAACTATACTAAGTCTTTCAATGGTTGGAATCTGCGCTTCTGGATGATATACTAGTTACTATGGTAATCTAATTAGTTACTATGGTCATCTAATTAGTTAATATAGTCATCTAATTAGTTACTATGGTCATCTACGTCACAGCAGCTCAGTCGAGGCACCAAGCAGTGTGGGCGGGAAGCATTTCCAGACGCGGAAGGAGATTTTCAAAACAAAGTTCTAAAGCTTAGTGATGTATAGAATAGACTAGAATATAAAGTACTTTATTGATCCCTGGGGGGAATTCAGCAAATATCAGATAAATCAGATTGTAAGTGGGTTTATTTTGTACCCTTCGCATTCATATTTCACTATTTGTTGCATTTTTGTCGCGCTTCACTTGATTGTAAAATATGTCGATCGAGAGGGGGTGTGACGTTCACATTTTGTCAATATTCCGTGTTTTATCGTTCATAGAAAAATCGAAAATTCCATTAGGTTTTTTAATGCGGTCTGTCATAACGTTTTTAGCATTCAATCAGACGTTATTGTGAGGTTTTGTATTAGTGTTCCTAAAAATAGATATACCGGCCTCCAGACATTTTTTTCTCTAAATGTGGCCCCCCGAGAGTCAAATTAATTGCCCAGGCCTGGTCTAACAGCTGCTGATGGTGAGGCAAGCAAGGTTTACTGTTAAAAGAAATGTGGCAATAGTCTACATTGAAACACAGTAAGGATACACTTCTAGGTCAGAGGTGACTATGACGCGGGGGGGGGGAGGCTTAAACATTGGCATTGTGTGTGTGTGGACAAGTATAAGGCTAGGTGGGATATACCCTGG
This sequence comes from Nerophis lumbriciformis, assembly GCF_033978685.3. Taxonomy (NCBI): domain Eukaryota; kingdom Metazoa; phylum Chordata; class Actinopteri; order Syngnathiformes; family Syngnathidae; genus Nerophis; species Nerophis lumbriciformis. Next base: position 28,867,445 of record NC_084554.2, on the reverse strand, counting down.
ATAACCTTATCCGGCTTAGTGTAGAAGGGGTCTAAAACAGACTATAGTGTAGGGATGTCACAATAAACGGTAATAATAAGGGTGACAACACTCCTGATGGTTAGTATTACCCATCCATCTTCTACCGCTTTTCCCTTTTAAAGTAAAATGACCAAAAAATAGATAACTGCACTTTTATAAACTCACTTCAAACTAGTGGTGCCAGCTAGCTAGCTTAAATGCTAACATGAAAACAAGAGACATATGTCTTTCCCCGTTAAATACAAAACACCCCAATCTAAACTTCTATATACACATTACTGTCTGAGCAACTACCGTATTTTTCGGACTATAAGTCGCTCCGGAGTATACGTTGCACCGGCCGAAAATGCACAATAAAGAAGGAAAAAAACATATATACGTCGCACTGGAGTATAAGTCGCATTTTTGGGGGAAATTTATTTGATTAAATCCAACACCAAGAATAAACATTTGAAAGGCAATTTAAAATAAATAAAGAATAGTGAACAACAGGCTGAATAAGTGTACGTTATATGAGGCATAAATAACCAACTGAGAACATGCCTGGTATGTTAACGTAACATATTATGGTAAGAGTCATTCAAATAACTATAACATATAGAACATGCTATACGTTTACCAAACAATCTGTCACTCCTAATCGCTAAATCCAATGAAATCTTCCTCCCCGGTGTCGCCTATGGTATGTCCTTTCTTTCTGTTGCTCGATTGCCGTTCTCTGCTGCATATTTCACTACGTCCAGCTTGTAATCTCCAGTATATGATTTCCTTTTCGGTGCCATTTTTGTTCAGTCCTTCTCAGTTTTTATAAGTTACCGCCAATGTTGATGTGATCCATTTTAATAGCTACGCCAGTAGCATATAGCAGTTAGCATCTCATGACCCACAATGCACTTCTGCCATGACCCTCCACCGCCAAATTCTTATTGGTTGACGTGTGAGTGACGATTGCTGACGTGTGTGTGTGATGATTGCTGCCATTTGCTTCGTCTGTTACGCGAATGAGATAAATAATATTATTTGATATTTTACGGTAATGTGTTAATAATTTCACACATAAGTCGCTCCGGAGTATATGTCGCACCCACGGCCAAACTATGAAAAAAACTGCGACTTATAATCCGAAAAATACGGTAAGTTATTCAGTTGTGCACATTGAACCTACAAGCTCTGCTCTCATAGTGCATAATTTTGATTATTGGGGATGTCCGATAATGGCTTTTTGCCGATATCCGATATTCCGATATTGTCCAACTCTTTAATTAACGATACCGATATCAACCAATACCGATATCAACCGATATATGCAGTCGTGGAATTAACACATTATTATGCCTAATTTGGACAACCAGGTATGGTGAAGATAAGGTACTTTTTAAAAAAAATTTAAAAATAAGATAAATAAATTAAAAACATTTTCTTGAATAAAAAAGAAAGTAAAACAATATAAAAACAGTTACATAGAAACTAGTAATTAATGAAAATTAGTAAAATTAACTGTTAAAGGTTAGTACTATTAGTGGACCAGCAGCACGCACAATCATGTGTGCTTAAGGACTGCATCCCTTGCAGACTGTAATGATATATATTGATATATAATGTAGGAACCAGAATATTAATAACAGAAAGAAACAACCCTTTTGTGTGAATGAGTGTGAATGAGGGTAAATGGGGGAGGGAGGTTTTTTGGGTTAGTGCACTAATTGTAAGTGTATCTTGTGTTTTTTTATGTTGATTTAATAAAAAAATAAAAATAAATAGATAAATAAATAAAAAATAAAAAACGATACAGATAATTAAAAAAACGATACCGATAATTTCTGATATTACATTTTAACGCATTTATCGGCCGATAATATCGGCAGGCCGATATTATCGGACATCTCTAATGATTATCGATCTTTCCTCAGAGGAAAAGAGATCGGGTGTTTGTTATGGTGCGTTCAAGAACCGCTGAACATAGTAGGACAGACACAACGCCCGCCAGAAGTGATACATAGTTAGATTCGATTTTATTTTGTACGCACTTTTAATTCAAATAAATCTGAAAGTGCCACTGTACAAACCAATATTTAAAGTACAACAATAAAAAAATAGCTAATAAAACAGATAAAACAGCTGACGAAAACACTTCAGTGAAACATAAACACAGGAAATGTATTAATTGTATTGTAATAACATTATGATAACCATGATCATTTTAGTCACAATAACCGTGATATGAAATTCTCATATGGTTGCATCCCTATTCTGTACTGTTACACACATTACAATATGTCTTCTACCTTTGGAAGATAGAGAAGACACATTTTACCTTTGCAAAGTAGACAAAAAGACACAAACACTATGGCTTCATTTTCTCTGGTAAAAATATAACCAATTGGAAATGTCTTCTGCAGGCTAATCATCATCAGGACATCTAGAGAACAGTAAGTAGGCCTTAAGTAATATTTCCAAATGACTCATACTGTACTGAATTACTGTTACTAATAAAGACAGTAGAGAAGGAGCAAGACTGCTTACTTTACCACTACTTTTTCTAGGTGAGCTTGCCCGCCAATCTAGAACAAAATAAAGCTCGCCAATCTAGAATAAAACTAGTTTGTTTCTACATGTGACCATTTTTGTCATGTATTATTCAACATCTGAAAACTTGGGTGGTGGACTGGTACTTTTTAGAGGCGGTATAGTATTATCATTAGTAACGCAGTACTATACTAGTACCGGGATACCATACAACCCTACTTTATATTTCAGTTGACAAAATATACTGTAATTTTAGTCGACTAAAATGTTGAGGAAATTTGTCAACTACAACTGGACTAAAACTAAATTAATTTAGATTACTAAAATATGACTGAAACTAAAATATCTTTTTGTCAAATGACTATAAACAAAACAAGATTAAAAACAGCTGTCAAAATTAACACTGCAGTACAGGAGCAAATGTTTTCATTATAGCCAGGTTGTTTATTTACATAAACTGCAAAGAGGACCGAACATTAGTAACACGGCTGTATGCTGACCACGTGTGATACTAGGGTTGTACGGTATACCGGTATTAGTATAGTGCCGCGATACTAATGAATCATTCGGTTTACGAGCAAACGAGCATGTTCGGCAGTGCACAATCACAGAGTACTTACAAGCAGACAGTGTGTAGACAGAAAAGGGAGAACGGACGCATTTTGGCTTAAAAACTGACGATAAAGGTGAACAACACTGAAACGCCCTCAGGAAGAGATGCTTTAAGACATGGCTAGCTAGCTAGCGGCTAACGTCCTGCCCCAGTCGGCAGTGTTTTAGCTAATTCTAAGACTCTAATCCTCGCCTCCATGGCGACAAATAAAGTAAGTTTCTTACAAGTATCATCCCTGCAGGACGAGGAATAGCTAAACATGCTTCACTACACACCGTAGCTCACCGCCGTCAAAATGTGAACAAACGCCATGGTTGGATCTACACCTAACATCCACTGTAATGATACCAAGTACAATAGCGTATCGAGTTGATACTACTATGATTTTAATATTTTTTGGCATCACAACATCTTCTTTCGTTTTTTTCAAATGTATATTATGTTTATAAACTCACGAAATATGTCCCTGGACTTTGAATATGACCAATGTATGATCAAAACTAAAGTAAAGCATCCAAACAAGAGAAAAATAAGTGATTATTACATTTTAACAGAAATGTAGATAGAACATGTTAAAAGACAAAGTAAGCAGATATTAACAGTAAATGAACAACTAGATGAATAATTAATTTTCTACCACTTGTCTTGTATGTTCACTATTTTATTTAAGGACTAAATTGCATTAAGAAACATATGTTTAATGTACCGTAAGATATTTTGTTAAAATAAAGCCAATAATGCAATTTTTTGTGGTCCCCTTTATTTAAGTATCGAAAAGTATGGAAATATTTTTGGTACTGATACCAAAATAGTGGTATCGGGACAACACTATGTGATACTATCGTAAGTTACCGTAAATGATGGAAATATTTGTACCGTTGGGTCGTGCTGATCGTTGCTACCTTTTCGTTAAAAATAGACATTACTGAACCGAACCATGAGCAGGTCTCTGCATTCTGGGGTCACGTTACACGCTTGCGGCGCCAATCGCGACAATTTTTACAGAAAAATACTTAAATATGATCAGGTTCTCAATAATATTGCAATTCTTGGGTGGGTTGATAACATGTCAGTCCCTTGCAAAAGTATATTTATTGAAGGTATGGTTAATAACAGGCCACTGCTGTACTGTACTGTACATCATTAATCAAGTACTGCAATTAACCTACAATCAACAAGGCTGGTTTTATATCACAAAGATAAGTTGCAATGGGACAATGACTATTCCTATCGTTTATTATTTAGTTGAATTAATACAGCGGTAAATCTCCTTTCAAGGGATTAATTTACAACATTTGGAGGTGTTGGCAGAGTGGAGTCATTTTGTTTTGCTTCATTCTTCTCCCCAAGCTAATTTTTATTCCTCATTCAGAAGAAGGGTGAGTAGATAAGATCTAAAATGTATTGACCCCACGGGGAAATAAGAGTGTGTGATGTTGGATGAGGACAGATGATGAATTTCCATTCCACTTCAATGAGGCTTTTATTTATTTTGTTCCTTTGGTGTACAAGTGAAGTTGGACGGCGTCTAATTGAGTGTAAAGAAGACACTGATGCACATCTACCTCACCTCTTCTTTCTGACAGACTGCATGCAAAAACCAAAACATTAGACTAAACGTAAGTAAACCTACTGCACAGACTCTTGCACACTGATACAAATCAGTTTTTCATTAAGGTCTAACTAGTGCTTCCTGTAAAGAAAATAATTTAAATGTCAAAAAAAAAGCCTGCCGTTTCATAGAATTCATTTAACTGCAAATAAAAAAGAAAACATATATAGGGGGGATATTTCATAGGGTATACGACAGGATTTTTCTAATAAAAAGGTTCAAGTGATATTTCCTGTAATAATAATGAAAATGTCACTTCATAATGGAAAAAAGGTCTGCATGAAACACATCTTATCAAAGGCCTGTGCCCTGGCCAAGTAGCAGAAGCTCCTTTTACATGGTTCTGTGTAAAAGGTACATAAATATCTAATTTCCAGGATTTTAAAACTATGAAAATGAAATGATGTATAATATAGACAAGCGGTAGAAAATGGATGGATGGATGAATGGATGTTTCTTTTTTTAAAAGTGGAACGGTAACGGTCTGAATTATTATTCTATCCATCCATTTTCTACCGCTTGTCTCTTTCGGGGTCGCGGGGGTGCAGGAGCCTATCTCAGCTACAAACACCATTTCCATATGAGTTGGGAAATTGTGTTAGATGTAAATATAAATGGAATACAATGATTTGCCAATCCTTTTCAACCCATATTCAATTGATTGCACTACAAAGACAAGATATTTGAAGTTCAAACTCATAAACTTTATTTTTTTTTGCAAATAATAATTAACTTAGAATTTCATGGCTGCAACACGTGCCAAAGTAGTTGGGAAAGGGCATGTTCACCACTGTGTTACATCACCTTTTCTTTTAACAACACTCAAACGATTGGGAACTGAAGAAACTAATTGTTGAAGCTTTGAAAGTGAAATTCTTTCCCATTCTTGTTTTATGTAGAGCTTCAGTCGTTCAACAGTTCGGGGTCTCCGCTGTCGTATTTTACGCTTCATAATGTGCCACACATTTTCGATGGGAGACAGGTCTGGACTGCAGGCAGGCCAGTCTAGTACCCGTTTTCTTTTTTTTACAAAGCCACGCTGTTGTAACACGTGCTGAATGTGGCTTGGCATTGTCTTGCTGAAATAAGCAGGGGCGTCCATGAAAAAGACGGCACTTAGATGGCAGCATATGTTGTTCCAAAACCTGTATGTACATTTCAGCATTAATGGTGCCTTCACAGATGTGTAAGTTACCCATGCCTTGGGCACCAATGCACCCCCATACCATCACAGATGCTGGCTTTTGAACTTTGCGTCGATAACAGTCTGGATGGTTCGCTTCCCCTTTGGTCCAGAGGACACGATGTCAAATATTTCCAAAAACAATTTGAAATCTGGACTCGTCAGACCACAGAACACTTTTCCACTTTGCATGAGTCCATCTTAGATGATCTCGGGCCCAGAGAAGCCAGCGGCGTTTCTGGATGTTGTTGATAAATGGCTTTTGCTTTGCATAGTAGAGCTTTAACTTGCACTTACAGATGTAACGACGAACTGTATTTAGTGACAGTGGTTTTCTGAAGTGCTCCTGAGCCCATGTGGTGATATCCTTTAGAGATTGATGTCGGTTTTTGATACAGTACCGTCTGAGGGATCGAAGGTCACGGTCATTCAATGTTGGTTTCCGGCCATGCCGCTTACGTGGAGTGATTTCTCCAGATTCTCTGAACCTTTTGATGATATTATGGACCGTAAATGTTGAAATCCCTGAATTTCTTGCAATTGCACTTTGAGAAACCTTGTTCTTAAACTGTTTGACTATTTGCTCATGCAGTTGTGGACAAAGGGGTGTACCTCGCCCCATCCTTTCTTGTGAAAGACTGAGCATTTTTTGGGAAGCTGTTTTATACTCAATCATGGCACCCACCTGTTCCCAATTAGCCTGCACACCTGTGGGATGTTCCAAATAAGTGTTTGATAAGCATTCCTCAACTTTATCAGTATTTATTGCCACCTTTCCCAACTTCTTTGTCACGTGTTGCTGGCATCAAATTCTAAAGTTAATGATTATTTGCAAAATAAAAAATGTTTATCAGTTTGAACATCAAATATGTTGTCTTTGTAGCATATTCAACTGAATATGGGTTGAAAATGATTTGCAAATTATTGAATTGTATATTTACATCTAACACAATTTAACACAATTTCCCAACTCATATGGAAACAGGGTTTGTACATTCGGGCAGAAGGAGTTGTACACTCTGGACAAGTCGCCACTTCATTGCAGGGCCAACACAGATAGACAGACAACATTTTAATTTTAATTAATTCAAAATAGTTATTTCCTTAATTGCAGCATTAATATGTCTAGCTGGTAACAACTTCCCGATGTTTGCACACTGCTTTCGTCAGATCCACTTGTCTTTGTCCCTCTCTGAATTTTCAAGATTTTGACGAAAGAGGGTTTTCAAGCACTGGCTTCTCCTTGGCACAAGAGTATCGCTAGCCATTACTCCCGCTAGCCAAAAGCTAAAGCGCACTGTACTTATTTACAAAGTAGAGCAGGAGGTAGAGTCGTAGTGAAGCTAGTGCTGGAGCCGATCCCAGCTGCATTCGGACGGAAGGCGAGGTACACCCTGGACAAGTCAGGTAGAACATGGATGGATGGATGGAAAGAAGATGCAACCAAGACATATACTACACAATATGACATTGCCTCTAGTCTTCTGTAGGTGACGTCAGCATGCGGATGCAGGCCCGCCCACATTTTGGAGCTCAAAATGTGCTGAAACTCGTCAGAAAACAATCCTAAAATCACTACTGGGTTTATTTTAAGAGGGTATTTTATATGCAGACATCAATTTTAGATGCGGAACTATGAAATAAGTGCCAATGTTGTCAGCATTAGACGGGGGATTTAATGAATTATAAATCTTCAATTCAGTTTCAGTTTATTTTGAATATGCTTAATTAGAATGTAATGAATCACATATTTCCAGTTGTTTCATTACAGAACGTCCGAAAAGGAGTAGGGAAGAAGCAGAGCTTATTTAATATTTCATACCATAGCAGTTTTATCCCATTTCTTTGTTCTCTGTTAGTAACAGAGCAGTGAATAAATAAATAAATACATACATTATAAGTAAGCACAAATATCAAATAATCATCTTTTAAAAAAAGATGATTATTTAATATGTTTATCATAATTATTCTTTGTACTTTGTGAACACGTGTAGTTTGAACAGTTTTAAACTGAATCATATCAGTGCTTTGTTTGATTACTTTGCTTAATCCATTCCATAATTTAATTCCACATACTGATATGCTAAAGGTTTTAAGTGTTGTACGTGCATAAAAAAAAATTAAATTAGATTTTCCTCTAAGATTATATTTCTCCTCTTTTGTTGAGAAGAATTGTTGTACATTCTTGGGTAGCAGGTTATAGTTTGCTTTGTACATACTCTTAGCTGTTTGCAAATGCACCAAATCATTGAATTTCAATATTTGTGATTCAATAAATAAAGGGTTTGTATGTTCTCTATATCCAACATGATGTGTTATTCTAATTGATCTTTTTTGTAACACTGTTAGTGAATGAAGCGCACTTTTGTAGTTGTTTCCCCATATTTCTAGACAATAACTCAGATATGGTAACACTAGCGAGCAGTAGAGAATATGAAGTGATTTTTGGTCCAGAACATATTTTGTTTTATTCATTATTGACATGTTTCTTGCTACTTTATGTTGTATATTTTTACATGATATTTCCAGTTCATTTTATCATCTATTATAACACCCATCAATGTATTTCCTTTTACCCATTCAAAATCCATCCATCCATTTTCTACCGCTTGTCCTTTTCGGGGTCGCGGGGGGTGCTGGAGCCTATCTCAGCTGCATTCGGGCGGTAGGCGGGGTACACCCTGGACAAGTACCCATTCAATATCTACTCTGTCTTTTTGTATTTGTGTTTGACTTTCCCTTCGACTGTTAACGAATAGCATTATTTTAGTTTTACTGAGATTCAAATAGTCCAGATAGTCTGTTTTTGTCAAATCATTGTTTTAATTTGTAAATTTCTTCAGTTATTATTTGTATTAGCTTCTGTGTGTTCTCTCCTGAACAAAACACAGTCTTGTCATCTGCAAATAATACTAATGTAAAATAGAATGTAAAAATTGTATGTTTTGACAATGTTAAATTTGGCAGGAAATGGTCACAGGCACTTCAGCTTGCTTATAGGAACAATGCAATGTATTATTCTTATAGCCAGAACTGTGTGTTTATTTCCGTACCTGAATGTTTCGGCTACAACTTTGGCCACAACTGTGTGGCCACAGGTATGGAAAATAAACACACAGGTCTGGCTTTGAGAATAACAAATTGCATACTTCTTAAAAGACCTAATGAACCTAAGTGGACTTTTGCTTATAGGAATTCGCTCTTTGTGTTGCCTAATGTAAGTTTGTCTTGCCCTCATTTGTGTGTTTGCTCCTTCATTGTTAATGTTCTTTCCAGTGGGATTCAAGATTGCCATGATAAATTAAACTATTAGCTGCCTAGGCCACAATTACACTTGCATATCCATCCATCCATCCATTTTCTACCGCTTAGTCCCTTCAGGGTCGCGGGGGGCGCTGGAGCCTATCTCAGCTACAACACTTGCATATGAAGTTCAAATTCCCCTCTAATAATGACAACATAGGCGCCTATTTCATAGTTCCGTACCTAAAAATGAAAATTAAAAAAAGTAAAATGTCCCTCAAAATAGACACATTGGTGATTTTAGGCTTGTTTTTTTAACAAGTTTTAGCACATTTTGGAACGCCGACATTCAAGCTCCAAAATGTGGACGTGCTTGCATCAGCAAGCTGACGTTACCTACAGAAGACTGGTTTCAATGTAATATTATGTAGTATGTGTCTTGGTTGTGTCTTTATCCCACATCATGGTATTTTAGCGCAGAATTTGAAGAAATTAGCAAAATACCCTCAAATGTGAAGTGAATTTTATTTATATAGCACTTTACCTAGTGAAACCCATTATCTAATTTAAACCATTGTGGGTGGCACTAGGAGCAGGTGGGTAAAGTATCTTGCCCAAGGACACAACGGAAGTGACTAGGATGGCGGAAGCGGGGATCCAACCTGGAACCCTCAAGTTGCTGGCACGGCCACTTTACCAACTAAGCCACGCAGGGAGAAATACTGAGTCAGAACCTGCAGAAAAATATTCTGTGGATTGCGTGTGGTACAAGTTTTTGCCACTTTTTGCTGCTGTGGACGCACGATCAAACCCAGAAAACGGCCTACGCAAGTAAAAATTCATATAAAAATTCAGATGTATTAAAGTGTTTGCATGCACAGATCAAAGCATAATTCTTTGTTACATCACAATGCACCACCAGGAGGAAGCAGCCAGGTGTGCCAAGGCAGTCTCCCAAGCCCAGCAAGGCCGCTGGATGAAGTGGGAGGGCGTGGAGAGGAGAAAAATCACGTGGAAGGAAATATGGAGCATGGAGTCTAATAGACTAAGTTTCATCATTAGAGCCACATATGATGTCCTGCCCTCTCCAACCAACCTACACCTTTGGTATGGAGAGGACCCAGCAACCCTCAAACACATCTTGGTGGGTTGCAAGACCAGTCTGACTCAAGGGAGATACAACTGGCGCCACAACCAGGTACTGAAGTGCTTGGCTGCCGAACTTGAGAATAAGAGAGTAGTCACCAATGCCATGCCTCTAAATGCCCAGGCCACCTTCCCAAGCAAAACGACTTTCATCCGGGAAGGAGAGAAACGGCGGACCAAGCCATCACCTCCAGACTCAGGCCCACTGAACGCAGCCCGGGATTGGGAAATGTGGGTAGACCTCAGCTAGAGGCTTACTTTCCCACCAGAAATTGCAGTGACCAACCTGCGGCCAGACCTGGTCCTCTGGTCCATGTCCTGCCGCCGTTTCTTCATCGTTGAGCTAACGTCCCATAGGAGGACGCCGTCAATGAAGCATTCGAACGGCAGAGGCTGCGATATGCCAACTAAGCAGCTGAAGCAGAGGCACAGGGCTGGAACAAGTCAGGTGTGGCCAGTGGAGGTGGGCTGTAGAGGCTTTGTAGCCAGTTCCACCACAAGGCTCCTGAAGAAAGTAGGGATCAGAGGACAGGCCCAACGGAAGACATTCAAAGAGCTTTGCTCCGCAGCAGAACGGAGCAGTCACTGACTATGGTTGAAACGTAGGGATGCACCACGTGCCAAATAACCACGTGGTGCCACCATGTGATACATGGTGGCATTACCATAGTTGGTATTTTGTCTATTACCATTGTTGGTATATTCATTATTCCTACATTGTTGATTCAAATTATTGTTACAGTGTAATAATTATTGTTACCTGTGGTAATGCCACTATGATACAACATCTGTATTATAATCTTTGAACAAAGTAACAGTGAACTCATGTGAATAATCACTGAATGGAGAACTGGGGGTGGGATTAAATAAGTTATCTTCTTCCCACTCCCTTTCAGGCAAAACTGGACAATCATGCATTACATACTATGCATTACCTTTTGCACTATATTAATTTATATTATTATGTGTTGTCAACTTTGTACTTTATGTCATTGCCTGAAATAAATAAAAAAATAAATGAAAAAAATGAAAAAAATACACACCCAGGTCTGATCAGCCTGTGGTGGGCCAACCTCGGCAGAGGGTGTCTTGTGATAAATGGCCGAAACACCCAATGGGGAACACAACTGAAGATATGTCATACTGGTGGCACCACGTGCTTATTGCCAAATTCCACCCCACCCAAGAGGACATCTCCAACCCCATTCAATTGTTGTGCTGAATATTTAGGGATCTTTAACAACTAGTCCTATAAAGAATTCCTTCTTCTTGGAATTCGCAGCAGACGTGTGCTTGGCTTGGCACATCCCGACCATGCACTCTAGTAAATACACAAATCATACTGAAAGTAGCCCTGTGATTGAGCTCGGCCCGGTCTGACCAATTGCAAGTTGGTAGGAAGTGATTCATTCCTGTGTTTCGAGCAAACTGCAGAGAGATTGTCAGCCTGACATTGCTGTGTCTTTTCAAGAACTGAACACAAGCGCAGGAAGAACGTGAAGCAGAAAATACTGTAGATGTGCGTGGGCAAAACTGACTCCGGAAAATCAGAGCTGCACGCCGGTTGAAAATATAGTCGCTACAATGATATGTTAAACTTTAGAAGAGGTGGGTGACTGATTACCCCAACGCAAAATATTTGTTGTAACTTATAACACAATGTGTTTATGTACAAACGTAGTAGCCTGCTCACATGAGCTAGGTTAAAGTGTCATGTCACAAGGCAATCAAACGTATGTTGTTGTTCATGTGTCCCTGGTAAAAGTTGGCACTTTTTTGTGAACTGTTACCCAGCATCACCTCTGTATCTCACTAAAGTATCCACAGCCTGTAGAAATGCGCGTACAACATCAATTGAATCGCCGTGAGGCAGCGCACATTACAACGTCAACGTCAGTCTTGATACATCTTAACTTTGCAGTGAAAAAGGACGTAGGAAGTTTTTTTTTGCGTACGCAAGCTTGTTACGTGAGGACCCAGGACTTTGCAGTTCCTGCTTGGAGCAGACATACCCGTGGCATGTGTAATGAAGCTTTGACAAAATGATAGTTAATAGGAGGGGAAATGGGTTCCAGTTCTGTTAATTACGGCATATGGAGTCTGGCGATGGAAATGGGGCGTTGCCAGTACAGTTACTTATCTACCGATTACTCAAAAACTAACTGGTATTATGGGAAATGCTTGACAGATTCGGTTTTGGTAGCAAAAAAATACATGAGTGTAACTTATTAGTGAAATATTAGTCATCTCGACGCTATGGGTCCTTAAGTAGAGTGCCGCAAAGTTTGAAACAGTATTTCAACTCAAAATGGGTTAATTGAGCAAACAGAAAATATGAAACAGGCCTTGACTGTGGATTTTTGAGAGTGATTAGTGATGTGTGAATGTCAGGTTCCCTCAAGCTAGCACACACAGATCGACCAGGACAGGCCAGGGATGAACACACCCCATCTGATCTGTGGCCCGTTCATTCATTAGACCCATGCTCTCCCCTATTGATTTCAGCTTAAGTAATGAGAAAGCTTATCCAAAAATCTTTAGCATTTGGGCTCCAACTTAAGGGAATCGATGGGGCCATTTCCCATTTTGAGCGGCACATACGAGGGGGGTTTATGTACGGCGAACGGGACAAATCCCGAAGCTGATAAATCAATGGGCCTTTTTGTCGATGGACAGGCACACTTGCGCACACACACATGGGCGCACGTGCCTGATAAATGGTATTTTTGAGGCAATTAAAGTGAGCTGTAAACATATGAAGGCCAATCAATTGGTCAGAGGGGTCTATTATCAAGGATTTAACACTGATTTAAAAGGGGGCTTAAAGAAGGTCAGGCTTTGAGTGCGGCACAGTCACTTATGCAGATCAGCAGGAGACCACACCTGCATGGATCAAACACAACTTTTGTTGTACAAACAGAACATACAGTATTAAGCACAAACTGTAACACACACATGCACATCTATTTAACATATTTAGAATCACTGCAATCAAACAGATAATAAGGAGTACAAAGACTTGAAAATAACCCGCAGGACCTAATGTAAAATGCTGAACAACAGCCCCTGACAAAGATAAGACAAATGGAAAAAAATAACAATAACTATTAGAGATAAAATTGACATATCCAGTAGGTGATATGTAAATTGTATGTGATATGTCAATGATTGATATTTCTACATACATATTCACACACACACACACACACACACACACGTAATTTTTTTTTTTTTTTTTTTTTTTTTTTGAGATATGTTTTATTTTAGATTGTCCAGCCACTCAGGCGAATGATATTGTTTGTGTAGATTCCTATATCTATTTAAAAAACTTTAGAAAAGAGAAATGTTGGATATTTCTCTTATTGCCTTATTGGTATTGAGACTTTATTAAATGTTTGGGTAGGATTATTACTATTTTTTTGAAAAAAAACGTTTTCTTTCAAGTAAAATAGAAATTTATCTGAGCGGTTTATCTATTAATATATATTAATATAACACCCAATGTTATTAAAAAAGTATTGATTTTGAATCGAGAATCGTTTTGAATCGAGAATTGATTCTGAATCAAATCGTATCGGAATTGTGAGGTGCCCAAAAATCACAGCCCTAGTATATACATACATATATATATATATTTATACATACATAGACATATGTACACACACTAGGGGGGACGTCGTGGCGAAGTTGGTAGAGTGGCCGTGCCAGCAATCGGAGGGTTGCTGGTTACTGGGGTTCAATCCCCACCTTCTACCATCCTAGTCACGTCCGTTGTGTCCTTGGGCAAGACACTTCACCCCTTGGTCCTGATGGCGGCTGGTTAGCGCCTTGCATGGCAGCTCCCGCCATCAGTGTGTGAATGTGTGTGTGAATGGATGAATGTGGAAATACTGTCAAAGCGCTTTGAGTACCTTGAAGATAGAAAAGCGCTATACAAATATAACCCATTATTATACAGTATACCAGTACTAATAAAGTACTGTGGTACAAAATAATTAAAAAAAAAAAAAATTCAGAAAAATATATATTTTTTTTTTCGGAAATGACAGCGCCCTGCCGTACCGTCGTGACATTGCTTGTGAAACGAGCAGCGGGGCATGTGAGGCTACGCAAATGCACGGAAGAAGTAGAATGGACATATTTTGGCTCAAAAACTAACAATAAAGAGGAAGCTATAACACTGAAGTGCCGCTCTGCAAAAAGTGCTTTCGAACATAGCTAGCTAGCGGCTAACGTCCATTTGCAATCTGCAGTGTTTTAGCTACTTCTAAAACACTAATCCTAGCCTCCATGGCGACAAATAAAGTACGTTTCTTACAAGTATCATCCCTGCAGGATGAGGAATAGCTAAACATGCTTCACTACACACCGTAGGAGGATACAATAGCTCACTGCTAAAAGCAAGCTAGCTCTCCTGAATAGAAACAAATGCCTTGGGTGGATCTACACAAATATCGACTGTAACGATACCAAATACAGGAGCCGTAGATAATTGATACTAAAATGATTAAATTGATACTTTTTTATTATCACAAAATCTTTTGTCATTTTTTATTGTTTATAAATACCGGAGAACTTTAATTATGTCCAATGTATGACACTGTAACTACTTGGTATTAAATTGATACCAAAATGTGTAGTATCATCCAAAACATATATAAAGCATCCAAACAACAGAAGAATAAAGGCTTATTACATTTTAACACAAGTGTAGACAGAGCATGTTAAAACAGAAAGTAAGCAGATATTAACAGTAAATGAACAAGTAGATTGATAATCCATTTCCTACTGCTTGTCCCTCATAATTTTGAAAAAGAAATACAAACAGAGATAAAATAATACAACCAGAAATGAGACAATATGTTACTGCATATGTCAGCAGTCAAATTAGGAGCTTTTGTTTGCTTACTTACAACTAAAAGATAAGTAGTCAAGTATGTTCACTAACTTTTGTGTTCCCATTATTTTGAAAAGCATCGAAATACATTTTGGTAAAAATATTGGTGTCCTAATGCATAAATACATGCACATGCACTTGTATGCACACACACACACACACACACACACACACACACACACATATACATATACTGTGTATATTATATATAATATATATATATGCACACATTCATACATGCACATATAAATAAATACATACACATATATATATATATATATATATACATATATATATATATATATATATATATATATATATATACATATATACATACTACATATATTGTATGTATATACTACATATATTGTATGTATATTATATATATACATGCACACATTCATACATGCACATATAAATAAATACACATATATATATATATATATATATATATATATATATATATATATATACACACATACATACAAATATTTATATACCCATTGACACACACATAAACATATATTATATATACAAAAAAATATTTGATATATATATATATATATGTATTTACAAACTTATACAGTAAGTCTTTATGAAAGAACCAATTAGTGATGTCCAAACCTACTCGTGGATAGTGCCCGCCCCATTCCGTGACATGGGAGCACAATGTACCATTCACATCGCATGGGATCACTATCCACCAAGCAGGTTTCGGCAGCCAAGCTACGTGCATAACTTTTTTTGGAAAAAAAAAAGGTAAAAAAGTAGGATTTTTATATAGCGCGATCTCGGGAATAACGCATAAGGTATTTTAGGGACCCTAACGACCCTTTTTCATCAAACTTTGAGTATAAATATACTACTACTACTACTACTACTACTACTACTACTACTACTACTACTACTACAGGTAAGCATGGGTAAGAACCTATCTGTACTTAAATTATGAAATAATGAGTATGATATGCTGTACAATTACGATAAGTAGGATTTTCTGTAGCGGCATATGTATTAGACCTATGGGAGGTATTTTTATTAATATTATTACCGTATTTTTCGGACTATAAGTCGCAGTTTTTTTCATAGTTTGGCCGGGCTCCAGTGTGATTTATATATGTTTTTTTCCTTCTTTATTATGCATTTTCGGCAGGTGCGACTTATACTCCGGTGCGACTTATACTCCGAAAAATACGGTACTTTGTCGTTCTCCCTTTGTCTATTCTTTTTTTGTTTTTCTTTATAGATGACATTCACTGTAATCACTGTTTATTTCTTTAAATACGGTAAAGACATAAACAATGTTCAAGGACAAGATAATGTATAATTTTGTGAAACAATTGCAATAAAGCAATTAAAAATTGGTTAACCCCTTTTATTCTTTTCGTCCACTCAGCTCGAACATTGAAAAAATGATTTTACAGACATTGGAGGGGCACCAAAAGTCCTTATTTTTCTTTGCAAGTCTCAAACGTGATGTTTCAGCCCAGGTGCAATATTATTCTTCAAAAAGCTAATTTTGCCGGCCCTTTTAACCCCGAGTATTTGAATTCATGGAAAATTAGATCAGACGTTTTCTCCATAATTTATGTTTTTAAAGCATCTCGGTGAAAAGGGGTGGAGGGAGGAGACGTCTCCTGGACATTTCTATTTTAGGCGGGCTTGTTAGTCGGGGTAAAAAAAAAAGGGAATATTCGGTACATCTGTGCTGTCTGCTTCCACTTTGCGACAGGTGAGCTGCGTGTGCATTTGCAAAGCTAACCTACAGACAGCATTTCCCTGCGGTAATTGCTTCTGCATTGATATTCATGTGATTCTGCATTCAGCATCCATGAGAGGCCTCTCGACATTGACGCTCCGAGCGTAGGTCCGCCAGAACACGTTAACCTGCTAACTGAGGATTCAAACATATTCAAACATGTTCAGATAGCATTCATTTCACTTTATAAGAATCCACAGCTGGAATGCCTCCATCCCTCTTGAGGCATTACTGTTGTCTCTGGTTTCTCGCATTTTGGAACCGTTGGATGTGCCCTGTTCTTTCGCCTCCATGTTTCCGTCTGGTTAGTCCGGTGAGTGTGTGTGTGCGTGCGTGTGCGTGCGTGCGTGTTACTCAGGCATGACATTTCAATTGTGCATCCAATCAAATTGGCAGTGAAGCAGTGAGGAGCGGTGGGAAACGATGAGAGGTGCAGGGGTTGCCGACCGACCGTTACCATGACGACCTCCATTCTGTCAGGCCCGTCAAGGTCACAACTGCTGACCTGATGTTTTATAAAACTCCTGACACTTATTACACATATTGCTTTTTTAGACTAAATATCTTCCTTCGTGTATTTGTTAGTTAGCAGAGTTAGAGTCTGCTGTTATTTAAATGGGACTTTTTAATGATGGTATAAACTGTCGTAGAGCCTTTTTATGACCAACAAGCACGAGAAAAAATGTATCATCCCGTCACTTTTCCGAGATATAATGAACAGAAAAGAACACCATTTGACAGAGGGCAGCTTTGTAAAGAACATTTGAATTAAAAAAAATGCTGGCTTATCATAACCATGCACAATAACATGAGGATTATTTCAGAATAAAATACCGGGAAGACAAAAAAATGTAACAGATGTAATTTCAAATACATTTCTTTAAAGATTACGTGGCCTGAAACACGATTGAGAACTTGATAATATTTAATTATTGCTCTTTATTCACTGTATGAGTTCTGCACTTTTGTCCTTTCAGGTAATGTTTTGCTCTATTTGTGGCCTTACTTTGGTTGTGTTAATCTGGACTGATTTGTTCCTAAGAGGGTTTGTTTCATTATTGTTGTCATGTTTTTATTTGAAATAATTTCATATGTCAACAATACACTGAACTAGTGTTGTCCCGGTACCAAAATTATTTCGATACTTTTTGGTACTTTTCTAAATAAAGGGGACCACAAAAAATTGCATTATTGGCTTTATTTTAACAAAAAATCTTAGGGTACATTAAACATATGTTTATTTTTGCAATTTAGTCCTTAAATAAAATAGTGAACATACAAGAAAACTTGTCTTTTAGTAGTAAGTAAGCAAACAAAGGCTCCTAATTTAGTCTACTGACATATGCAGTAACATATTGTGTCATTTATCATTATATTATTTTGTCAAAATGATTAAGGACAAGTGGTAGAAAATTAATTATTTTTCTACTTGTTCTTTTACTGTTAATATCTGCTTACTTTCTCTTTTAACATGTTCTATCTACACTTCTGTTAAAATGTAATAATTACTTATTCTTCTGTTGTTTGGATGCTTTACATTAGTTTTGGATGATACCACAAATTTGGGTATCAATCCGATACCAAGTCGTTACAGGATCATACATTGATCATATTCAAAGTCATCATGTGTCCAGGGACATATTTCCTGAGTTTATTAACATAATATACATTTTTTTTAAACGAAAGAAGATGTTGTGATGCCAAAAAATATCGACCTAATCATAGTAGTATCGACTAGATACGCTATTGTACTTGGTATCATTACAGTGGATGTTAGTTAGTTTGTTTGTTTGTTTACATTTTGATGCCGGTGAGCTACGGTGTGTAGTGAAGCATGTTTAGCTATTCCTCGTCCTGTGTGGATGATACTTGTAAGAAACGTACTATATTTGTCGCCATGGAGATGAGGATTAGTGATTTAGAAGTAGCTAAAACACTGCCGACGGCGGATGGACGTTAGCCGCTATAGTTTATTTATTTATTTATTTTTGGTCAAAAAGAAATACAATCATGTGTGCTTACGGACTGTATCCCTGCAGACTGTATTGACCTATATTGAAATATAATACATATATTGTGTTGGGGACCACTGTCTTAAAGCATCTCTTCCTGAGGGCATTTCAGTGTTATAACTTCACCTTTATCGTTAGTTTTTAAGCCAAAATGCGTCTGTTCTCCCTTTTCTGTCTACACACTGTGTCTGTAAGTACTCCGTAAACCAGCAATGACACAACGTGACGACGACGGGGGGGTGGTAGACCGGTACTTTTCAGAGGCGGTATAGTACCGACTATGATTCATTAGTATTGCGGTACTATACTTGTACCGGTATACCGTATTACCCTACACTGAACAATTATTTTCAACCCAGTTAAAGGATGTCAGGACAAAAAAGTTGTCAGGGTGTTAAGAGTGTATATAAAAAAATAAAATGAGTTATCCATATTAAAATGTTAAACAGCTAGGGTGCTGTGGAAAGATCAGGCCTGTTAAATGACAGGCCTGATCATTTAACATAATCTATACATATTTATATATATTTCATAGTCAAATCAAATTGTACTTTTTACTGTGTCATATTCCAAGCCTCATAAACATTTACTATCATGGGACACAAAACATCCCATTGACTAACATTATAAATACAAGATTTAACTGTATAATCATTCCACAGTGTAAACATGCATTTACTCATTTAAAATTATACCAAAAAATATGTAATTCTAAAAACACTAGTTCACTGCGTTCTTCTCCCACACTTTTCATCCCATTCAAACCGTTTTCGACATACGTGCTACTATTTTCTTCCCAAAAAGTCCCACATTTTCAGGGACATTTTTACACATTGGAAATTGAAGGAGAATGTTTTAAAAGGCCACATTTCCCAACCAATTCAAAACATTCGACCGTCAACACATTCCACTCATCCTGCACACGCAAACTTTTGCCTACTTCTCTAATATTTCAACCTTCCCACCATCAAAACATTCCACCTATTCAGGACAATCATCATTTTCTACGTTCAAACATTGTTTGCTGGCATACACCTCACAGTCAAATATTCTATACTTCATGCAAGCTAACTGTTAGCGTGCCAACATCTTAGGCAATTGTGCAGGTATACACTTCAGGGTCAAATATTTTGGTACTTGGCCAATGCTAACTAATTTTGCAGCTCTACACCTCAAAATCAAGTATTTTTTGACTGTTAGCATATTATCTTATTAGCTAATTTTGCAGGCAATTATTTTGTAACTTCATGCATGTCAGCTGTTAGCATGCTAGCCTTTTATAGCTAATTTTGCATGTATACACCTCAGAATCGAATATTGTGTTACATGATGCATGTAAATATGCTAGCTTGTTTGCTCATTTTGAAGAGACTTACTAAAGAGTCATACATTGTGTTACTTAAAACATTTGAACGGTTAGCATATTAGCTTTTTAGCTAATTTTGTTGATTGTCATGTTCGGATGTACTTTGTGGACGCCGTCTTTGCTCCACAGTAAATCTTTGCTGTCGTCCAGCATTCTGTTTTTGTTTACTTTGTAGCCAGTTCAGTTTTAGTTTCGTTCTGCATAGCCTTCCCTAAGCTTCAATGCCTTTTCTTAGGGGCACTCACCTTTTGTTTATATTTGGTTTAAGCATTAGACACTTTTTTACCTGCACGCTGCCTCCCACTGTTTCCGACATCTACAAAGCAATTAGCTTCCGGCTGCCACCTACTGATATGGAATACTATTACAGCACCGACACTCAACAACAACACATAATTTCCAGACTATAATTACTGATTTGCAAAAAATATTTTTAACCCAAATGAAATTAGATAATCTCCCACAACACACCAGACTGTATCTCACGGCACACACTGCTCTATCCATCGATCCATTTTCTACCGCGTGATATACAGCTAAAGAATCATATTTAGTTACTGGACACATGCTAACTTTTAACATGTTAGCATGGTATCTTTTTAATAGGGCTGTCAATATCAACAAGTTAATTTGTGTGTAATTAACCACTTGAGTTATCGCATTAATCAAGAACACACTTAAATTATTCAAGCAATTTATTTTGAGCACACAAGCTCTTTTACCTTAAAGGGGAACTGCAAAATGAGTGAGGAAACTCGGACTGGTGTGCTCACTGGCAAATGTCCCTTCAAAATTCAGCCTGAAAGAACTTAAGTTAAAACTGTTAGCAAGTTTTGTGCAAATAAATTACATGCATTCAAATAAAACATTTAAAATCATTCCTAGGTTGACCTTCTGACATGAAAATTGCATTTGTGTACAAATATCTTTCCTTAAACTAATTTTAATTATACGTGATTATTCATAATTAATCCAAATTTCAAAATCTGATTAATATGATTCAAAAAGTAATTACTGTATACACACACCCTTTGACTTTATGCGTGGTAACTGTTAACATGTTAGCATGCTAGCATGTTTAGCTCATTTTACAGGCATATGCCTCTTCGTCAAATATTTGGTTATTTCACACGTGCTAACATGTTAACATGTTAACTTTTAGCATGTTAGTATGCTAGCTTTTTTTTTTGCTCATTTGACATGTATGCACTCAAACTGTGATGATTCGTTCCCCGGATCATGTTTTGTTTTAGTTTTAGAGTCCCTTAGTTCTGTTTCAGCACCCCTGGGTTTGTGTTTCTTGGTTGTCATGGGTGCTGATTATTTTCACCTGCCTCTGTTTAGTGTTCGGGACGCTCACCTGCTCCCGGGCACTAATCAGAGAGCTATTTAGTCCTGTTTTTCGCCACACACTGTCTGGCTGTTTTGTTTGCTTCGTGCAACATTACGTTTGTCACCCATGCTTTTGATTCTTATGCTAAGTTTCGCCTTAGCTCCCCGTGCTATTGGCACGCTTGTTTTGTTTTGTTTGTTGGTACGTTGACTGATTTATGGACAATAAATCACTGTCTTACCTGCACCTTGCCTCCGGAGTTCCTGCTGCATCTTGGAAGAACGACACGCGCATCATCATGCGACCCACACATAACACAAAGTTCTCTATAACGCGGCCGTTGAGGTCCATAAAATACCGATCGCGTTACTCCCGAGATTGCGTTATTTAGAAATCCTTATTTTTTACCTTTTTCTTTTAACAAAAGTTATACACGTAGCTTGGCTGCCTGACCCTGCTTAGTGGAGAGTGGATTGTGCTCCCACATCACAGAATGGGGCGGGCATTATCCACCAGTGGCTTTGGACATCACTAGGTCGAAAAAATTATTAAAATGTAGTTGTTTGTTTTTATTCCTTTTTTGGAGATTTTCATGAACACTTACTGTGTAAGTTTGTAAATACGCGATCATTTTGGGAAAGAAAACGAGATTGAAAAATGGGCAAATATGCGGGGTCCACGGCACGATCGCGTCATGTAAAACGTTGCGTTATATGGGGCCGCACGATATCAAACTTTTTATAGTAGATAACCACAGTATTGGCGTTTACACAGTTTTTGTGTAATTTTGCGCATTGAAATCAGAAAGGACGTGCACTTTTTTTTTTTTTTTTTAACCGACCCTGCCTTCTTTGTGTCAAAACGGTGTTTTGTTTACATTTGCCAAGTCAAATTTCCGTCCCTGTTTATTGTGTTTTTATTGGTCGACTTCAAAGTAATGAACTTTCCGGTACAATTTCTTAAGTTTTGATTCGCCGAAAGTTTCCGGTATTAGGACTCCCGCGTGTTATTGTTTTTGTAATGGCGAGCAATAAACCCAAGAAGCAAAGCTTCAGGAGCCACTTTTCAGCAAATGGCTCACTTATAAAGATGGAAACATGTTTTGCACGCCATGTAAACGGGTTAATAAAAAGAACAC
Source organism: Nerophis lumbriciformis (assembly GCF_033978685.3). NCBI lineage: Eukaryota > Metazoa > Chordata > Actinopteri > Syngnathiformes > Syngnathidae > Nerophis > Nerophis lumbriciformis. The sequence continues at coordinate 28,844,596 of NC_084554.2, read as the reverse complement.
CTTTCCGACCGGGTGCACTGATTTTCAACGATCCAGCCCCACCAGACGCCAAGAAACATCATGTTACATCCTGTTTGTCGGCTCCCAGACCGTGGTCGAGGAGCGCAGGGGAGACGTTCCCTCCAGGGCCGATATATTGTAGGGGGTAACACCCTCCACTTTACCCAGAAGTGGGTCCCTACAATTCCGGTTTTTGGTCGGAATGACGAGGCCGTCGATTTGTTACAACTCTTTATGTTTTCCACAAAGCCAACCGGACATCCACCATGGTATTAACACTCCTGAACATGCTAGCGCTCCCTCTCCTAACTTGCCCACTCACTTACACACATCACTCACCCCACATACCGCCTTTCTTAAAGGAGAACACACAGCATATGGCCATCACGAAGACAGAGATGAACTGCTGGAGGCACTGAGTGCCACTGTATTAAATGACATTGAAACTAACTTGCAAAATTCTAAGTTTGTTTGCATTATTTGCCATGAAAGTGTAGATGTGGCGGTTTTTAAACGACTGATGATCTACATACAGGTGAGAATAATCAATTAAATGTGTCATATGCATGCATGCCCTGGCACACCATTATCATCATTTCAAAACTGAAGCAAAAAAGGTTTTACACTTTTATACTGAAATAAATACACCTACAATGTATTAAATACAAATATAGAAAAAAATACCGGCAGCTGTAAAGTTTAGATCAGGTTACCCACATATGCGGTCCTCTCCAAGGTTTCTCATAGTCATTCACATCAACGTCCCACTGGGGTGAGTTTTTCCTTGCCCTTATGTGGGCTCTGTACCGAGGATGTCGTTGTGGCTTGTGCAGCCCTTTGAGACACTTGTGATTTAGGGATATATAAATAAACATTTATTGATTGCATTGATTGAAAACGGTTACCAAAAAAGTGGGACACCAAAAATTTACTGTGGGACCCCATTTTTATGACTTGATGGGGTCCATGGGACCCCATTTCGTAAATTCTTAGCGCCAACACTATAACCACACTGATTTTTTTTTCTTTGGGTGTACAACCAAGAGTCGTATTTTGTTACTTGACGCTGTCTGGTTAGCGTGCTAACTGTCTTTTTTTCAAAATTGCATATATTGCTACAGACACACAAAATTGTGTGCTTGCAGCAAAGCTTACTAAAATCACTTTTTAAGTGTCAACACACTTCTAATCCACCCTTGCATATACAGCAGTGGCGGGCTGTGTGTTTCCAACCTAGGCCTTCAGTGATGTCCGACTTCAATGACTACCTCTCAAAATACCATCATTTATGTCCCCACATGACCATTGCTGGAGAAATACTATACAGAAACACATTTACACCCTACTGGGCATTGAACACATCAACAGTATACAAAACGGGTTATTTTCTGGCGCATTTAAAATTAAATTAAAACGCATCAGTAATTAAAACATGTACCATCAATTTTTCTGGTTGACTTATGCAACTTCTGGTCAATAAAGTTTGATTCAAAGTACACACGTCTCAAAGATATATTAACTAACTACATGATGATGACAAATACACATGTAACAATGTTAATTAAATGACAAGCATGACACACTTTAACAACAAGAGTTTACAACTTTTAGTTGTAACAGAACAGCTACTGTCAACAACTTGTGATCTGATTGGCTATCGCAACTGTCTATCAACTGTATGTGTTCTCAAATTCATCCGCTAATGGTACCAATGAGTATCCAATCACAGGACGCGTAAATGTTAAGTTAAAGTTAAAGTACCAATGATTGTCACACACACACTCGGTGTGGAGAAATGTGTCCTCTGCATTTGACCCATCACCCTTGATCACCCCCTGGGAGGTGATGGGAGCAGAGGGCAGCAGCGGTGGCCGCGCCTGGGAATAATTTTTGGTGATTTAACCCCCAATTCCAGCCCTTGATGCTGAGTGCCAAGCAGGGAGATAATGGGTCCCATTTTCATAGTCTTTGGTATGACTCGGCCGTGGTTTGAACTCAAAACCTACCGATCTCACGGCGGACACTCTAACCACTCGGCCACTGAGTAGGTAAAAGTAGGTAAAAGTAAATGTCACGTTCAACCTGAAACCATCTAGAAGGCCTTACTGACAACAACTCGTGATCCCATTGGCTATCGCAGCTGTCTGTCACCCTATGTCCCCGTTCACTTACAATGCATAGATGCCCACATTGTTGATTCTGAAGGCCTCGGGCAGATTTGGTACAGCATGGCAACATAAGCTAGCAGAATTCTGATTGGATACAAACTAAAACTAAAAACAACAGCACTGGGGGGAGCATCATATGACATGAAGAGTATATGAATACTTTTAGATATTTAGGGAAAGTAAATAAAAAATAAATTCTATCTTTAATTATGATCATGATTTCTGGTTATGTTAGGCCAGCAGAGAAGGCCTTGCTGGCCCTGACGGCACATCACTGATATACAGTATGTGTTATTTGTATTAAATGGGAACTGATGGTGTATCATTCACTTGTTTCTAATTATGACTTTCTAATTGTTCTATTATGAGATCCGAGACGCTGATAAATCCATTATGCATGGCCATACTGCCAGTAGGTCTGTTTTTAGTCCAAATAATTCAACACCATTGTGTACGGAGGGGGGCCACGGAGGGATGGTGTGATAAAATATTGAGGGGCGAGCAAGGCAGCTGCAGATGCTAGCTGTCATGTATGAGCGAATGAATGTTATGACAAGCATGTTTAAACATTCATGCGAGGAGGAGAGTTTAGGAGGGCTTTTCATTAACACCAATATGTCTTCGTCTTCCCCCCGGTGTGCAGAGTCTGCTGGTGGAAGACATGACAACACGGAGAGGAATTAACATGATGAGAGGAAGCTGTCCCACATCGAGAGGCATAAACGCTCTTTACAGGTGCACACATAAAAGCGTGCATGTTTGACATGTGTGTTGTTTACCGGTAGTCAAAGCGTTATACACTATGTTGCAGAAAAGTATTTGGCCACCTGCCTTGACTTACATATGAACATGAAGTGCCATCCCATTCCTAACCCATAGGGTTCAATATAATGTCAGTCCACCTTTTGCAGCTACTACAGCTTCAACTCTTCTGGGAAGGCTGTCCACAAGGTTGCGCAGTGTGTTTATAGGAATTTTCGACCATTCTTCCAAAAACGCATTGGTGAGGTCACACACTGATGTTGGTCGAGAAGGCCTGGCTCTCACTCTCCGTTGTAATCCATCCCAAAGGTGTTCTATCGGGTTCAGGTCAGGAATCTGTGCAGGCCAGTCAAGTTCATCCAGACCAGACACTGTCATCCATGTCTTTATGGACCTTGCTTTGTGCACTTGTGCACAGTCATGTTGGAAGAAGAAGGGGCCCGCTCCAAACTGTTCCCACAAGGTTGGGAGCATGGACTTGTCCAAAATGTTTTGGTATCCTGGAGCATTCAAAGTTCCTTTCACTGGAACTAAGGGGCAAAGCCCAACTCCTGAAAAACAACCCACACCATAATTCCTCCTCCACCAAATGTCACACTCGGCACAATGCAGTCCAAAATGTAGCGTTCTCCTGGCAACCTCCAAACCCAGACTCGTCCATCACATTGCCAGATGGAAAAGTGTGATTCATCAGTCCAGAGAACGCGTCTCCACTGCTCTAGAGTCCAGTGGCAACGTGCTTTACACCACTGCATCTGGCGCTTTGCATTGGACTTGGTGATGTACGCCTTATTTGCAGCTGCTCGGCCATGGAAACCCATTCCATGAAGCTCTCTGCGTACTGTACGTGGGCTAATTGGAAGGTCACATGAAGTTTGGAGCTCTGTAGCAACTGACTGTGCAGAAAGTCAGCGACCTCTTTGCACTATGCGCTTCAGCATCCGCTGACCCCTCTCTGTCAGTTTACGTGGCCTACCACTTTGTGGCTGAGTTGCTGTTGTTCCCAAACTCTTCCATTTTCTTATAATAAAGCCGACAGTTGACTTTGGAATGTTTAGGAGCGAGGAAATTTCACGACTGGATTTGTTGCACATGTGGAATCCTATGACAGTTCCACGCTGGAAATCACTGAGAGCGGCCCATTCTTTCACAAATGTTTGTAGAAACAGTCTCCATGCCTAAGTGCTTGTTTTTATGCACCTGTGGCCGGGCCAAGTGATTAGGACACCTGATTCTCATCATTTGGATGGGTGGCCAACTACTTTTGGCAATATAGCGTATGTTCTAAGATGACTGAATATAACAGCGTCTTACAAAGTCGTCATTTCTCCTGTATTACTTTTCGGAAGTTTGCGTATTTACTGACACATTCCCACCAGTAGGGGGCTGCCTCTAAGGTGAACACTGACTAGAAAAACTGCTGAACTTAAACACATTTGAGGTATGTCTGCCTGAATTAAAAGCATAAGGCACGCACAGCACTCTGGCGCAGCAACATCATCATTTTAGAATTGTGGCATGTTATTATGGAGATGCCGCACGCATATCAGCTCATCATATAGAGTGCAAAATCAATAGCAATGCTGATGATCTCATGAAGTCAAATCAAGGCAAAGGAGGAGAAAGGCGCCATCAAGTACTACCCGACGTAAGTGGCTTTGACTTGCAAACGTGTGTTTGCATAATACGAGCATTAGTTAATGTCATAAATGGCTTAAAACGCTGCAAGGTGCATTAAAAATGTGCACGGTCATCATGTTTTACCTACACCTTGATGCAAACATTCTGAATTAATCCAGTTTTCACTGGTCGAGCAATTCCATTTTGATATTCAAATTTGGTGCATGCCTGCGCAAGACTGATCTAATCAGCCTTAAATCAGTTAATAAGCCAAGGACACAGAGGAGATGACTCAGCTGATGTGAACATGAGCTGATATTAGCATCCTGCATGGAGACCCAGCCATAGTTAGGGCTCCTCCGCACAACAATGTAAGCTTTTTGCACAGAACTATTCCAGGACCTTCTAGTGCACTTTTTTTGCAGGCGAGCTACTTTTCAATTGATCAAGTCAAAGGGAGCTACCTGATTCATATATATAATTTATATATGTTTATTTATGAAAGAGATGTTTTTGTTAACAAGTTAAAGGTGTTTACTGATAATACAAGCATGTTTAACACATATAGATTCCTTTCTTTCATGAAGACGAGAATATACTGTAAGTTGGTGTATTACCTGATTCTGATGACTTACATTGATAGGAATCAGACAGCAGTGCTGATTAAAAAAAAGAAAAAAAGTCCTCCTTTCTGTCCAATACCACATGAAATTGGCTGGTTTTTGGCATCTTAATTGTCCAGCTTCCATACCCGTTTTTATACACTTTACAAGAAATACGTTGGCGGCAAACTCTGTCGCTTGCTAGCTTGTGCACGCCAGCTTTCTGAGACTCTTATTTTTTTAGCGTTGGCAGGATGAAGCAGCGCTTTTATTGTGATGACAGGAACTGTGCAGTCGGTCTTTAGAGTTTTGACGGCAGGTACGGCGGAGAGTCTATAGAAATAAAAAGTGTTTCTCGCCTTCCTGTCGGTCATTTTTTCTTAATAATGAGTCATCCAACAAGATACTCGGGTGCCGTGGATGCCAATCAATTGACGAAAGTGACATCATAGTGAAAATTTATAATCGCTAATTTTTAGGACTATTTTTTTAATGCCTGTCTGGCAATCAACCTAATGGACACCTCTGTTTATACAGTCAGACCTCGATTTATGAACCCCTCTATTTGCAAACCCTTTTAGATCGAGCCAAGAATTCTTCTGTGTGCAAACCATGTCTCTGTGTACAAACACTTTATTTAGTCATGCCTGCCAGATAAAAAGCAGGGCACGTCATTGTAGGGGACGTGGGGCCCTCCACTCACGTTATACACAGGAGACTTCCTAGTCACGTCTCAGCGCTTCATTCAGAGAGTTTGCCTTTTTGTGCCATTGTTCCCCTTTTGACTAGTTTTGTCCATTTTGCTAACTCAATAGGAGTCCCAAAAAGCCAACAGTCCAGTGTGGAACAAAGGAGGGAATACCTGTGGGGTTAAAAAAAAGACTATTTGCGAGGAGTACTGCACATTAATGCTGCTTGCAAGTAGGAGGAAGGATTGACATAAAGGCTTCGTAGTACAGAAAGTTTTAATTGTGAACAGAAAGTTCAAGTAAAGGTAAAGTGCCACTGATAGTCACACACACACACTAGGTGTGGTGAAATTACCCTCTGCATTTGACCCATCCCCTTGTTCCACCCACTGGGAGGTGAGGGGAGCAGTAAGCAGCAACGGTGGCCACGCTCGGGAATATTTTTTGGTGATTTAACCCCCAATTCCAACCCTTGATGCTGAGTGCCAAGCAGTGAAGTAATGGGTCCCATTTTTATAGTCTTTGGTATGACTCGGCCAGGGTTTGAACTCACAACCTACCGATCTCAGGGCGGACACTGTAACCACAAGGCCACTGAACAGACTTTTCTAAAAAAATATGCCAGAGCAAACGTAATACAAAGGAAGGAAAAGGTACTGTACTGCTCTTATAGAAGCACAAGAGCACATACCGAAGGGGGTGGGGGGGTCTCTCTCTCGGGTCTTTCGCTCTCCCTGTCTGCTCTTTTTTCTTCAGCTCCCTGTGGGTAGATTTTACTTAATCTTAAATGTTTATTATGGTAGCAATATGGTTGATAAAGTTGAGGAGTTTTGCTATTTTCATCGTTTGTGAGGGCACCATCGTGGCTTATCTGTGTGTGCGTGTTGCTAGAGTAGCGCATACACCACAGTTAAGCTTGATATTAAATAGATGTTGCATCCATCACCGCTTGTTATGTATATTTGATGTAGAGTATTGTATAGCCCTGTGATGAGGTGGCAACTTGTCCATGGTTTACCCCGCTTTCCGCCTGAATGTAGCTGAGATAGGCTCTAGCATCCGGCCCCTGCTGTCAGGACTTGGACTGTGGAGTTTTTGTTTTCCCAAAATGCAAAAGGATTTGGATCGGACATGGCTTGAAGGTAAATACATTTTTAATAATATAACTATAAAGAAAGGATCCAACAAAAAGCGCGCACAGGGGCGGAGGTACAAAACTTGACTAATGAAAACAAAAGACTTGCACGGGGGCAAAAAACTATGAACAATAAAAAAACACTAACTGTGGCAATAATAAACAAACTTACTTGGCATGGACATGAAGTGCGCAGACGTGGACAGAGTGTGACAGGGGGCATAAATGCAAGGATAGCAGGGTGAGAAAGGCTATGACTCCAGGACGAACAACAGAAAATCAAAAGCTTAAATAACACAGACATGATTAACAACAGGTGCGTGACTCAAAACAGGTGCGTGACATGACAGGTGAAACTAATGGGTAACTATGGTGACAAGACAAGGGAGTGAAAAGACAGAAACTAAACAAAACATGACTTAAAACAAAACATGATTACACAAACATGACAGAGCCCCTCCCTTAAGGACAGATACCAGATGTCCATAAAAATTTAACAAGAGTCATGGGAGGGCGGGAGGGGGACATGGCGGTGGGTCGCCAGACCACGTGTCCCCGTATCCACCGGGGCAGAGTTAGGTGGCGGCGGCGAGTGGAACGCCGCTGCAGCAGGCGAGGCGGGCGCCCAGGGATTGGCCACATTCGTGGCTGACTGGGAGGTGGGCGCACTTGGCGTGGCGGGCGACCAGGTAGCGGCCATATCCGTGGCCGACGAGGAGGCAGGCGCGTCGTCAACTTGGCAGGCATGGCAGCTCGGCGTGGCAAGTCAGGCGGCGAAGCTCGGCGTGACGCGTCCAGCGGCGAAGCTCGGCGTGACGCGTCCAGCGGCGAAGCTCGGCGTGGGTCTTGGTCTTGGTGTGGGTCTTGGTCTTGGCATGGCGGGTCTTGGTCTTGGCATGGCGGGTCTTGGTCTTGGTCTTGGCATGGCGGGTCTTGGTCTTGGCATGGTGTGTCTTGGTCTTGGCATGGCGTGTCTTGGTCTTGGCATGGCGTGTCTTGGTCTTGGCATGGCGTGTCTTGGTCTTAGTCTTGGCTTAGCGGGTCTTGGTCTTGGCTTAGCGGGTCTTGGTCTTGGTTTGGCGGGTCTTGGTCTTGGTCTTGGCTTGGCGGGTCTTGGTCTTGGTCTTGGCTTGGCGTGTCTTGGTCTTGGCATGGCGTGTCTTGGTCTTGGCATGGCGTGTCTTGGTCTTGGCATGGCGTGTCTTGGTCTTGGCATGGCGTGTCTTGGTCTTGGCGTGGCGTGTCTTGGTCTTGGCGTGGCGTGTCTTGGTCTTGGCGTGGCGTGTCTTGGTCTTGGCGTGGCGTGTCTTGGTCTTGGCGTGGCGTGTCTTGGTCTTGGCGTGGAGGGTCTTGGTCTTGTTGAGCTGGTACCGGAGCTTGGCGTCGTGGAGCTGGTACCGGAGCTTGGCGTCGTGGAGCTGGTACCGGAGCTTGGCGTCGTGGAGCTGGTACCGGAGCTTGGCGTCGTGGAGCTGGTACCGGAGCTTGGCGTCGTGGAGCTGGTACCGGAGCTTGGCGTCGTGGAGCTGGTACCGGAGCTTGGCGTCGTGGAGCTGGTAGTGCAGGTGGAGGTGGTCTTGCTGGGGGTTGCGGCTTGGCATGGTAAAAGACTGGTAAGGGCGGTCGTGCTGGAGGCTGTGGCTTGACAGGTCGGAAGACTGGTGGTGGCGGCCGTGAGGGAGGCTGTGGCTTGACAAGGTGATGCTGATCCACCCCACCTGAACAATTCCCAGCCCTAGCCCCCCCCTCAAGGGGCGGATACCAGACGCGCTCCCTGCGGTCTGGAACTCTCTGTAGGGGTGGGCGGAGGAGGGCAGAAACTTCCCCATTAAATTGTCCAAATTGTCTTTCTTGTACCTGTGTTTTTGTGGGTGAAAAAAAAATTTTTTGTGACTTGGGCGTGACTTGAGTCCTGGGGGGCGGGGCATGAAATTTGGGTGGCTTGTCTTGACCGGATCTAATGTTCAAAATCATATTTTGGTAGTGTTGAATCATGGTCATGGGATTGGAGTCTTTTGCTGGAGGTGAGTGATCAAAAGAAAAAGAGTTGAAAAAAAAATCCTGGTCTGTGACGTCATTTTGGAGCTGTGGAGCTGGCAGCAGCCTGCTTCCGCCCGGAGTGGGAGGAGCCTGCGGGAGCGCTGCGTGCGGTCTGCTCGCCTTCCCTGACGTCCTCGGTCTGGAGCGGCGCTTCCGGGATTGCGGTGACGCAGCCTCGTCCTCGGACCAAATGGAACTAATGGGAATAAGCTTCCCATTTGGCCCCCACGTCAGGTCTCGCTCCGCCATGGCTCCTAACGACTCCCAACTTCCTTCTTCGACCAAATTCTTTGCGGGAAAGCAATTTGCTGGAGTCATATTGTCAGGACTTGGACTGTGGAGTTTTTGTTTTCCCAAAATGCAAAAGGATTTGGATCGGACATGGCTTGAAGGTAAATACATTTTTAATAATATAACTATAAAGAAAGGATCCAACAAAAAGCGCGCACAGGGGCGGAGGTACAAAACTTGACTAATGAAAACAAAAGACTTGCACGGGGGCAAAAAACTATGAACAATAAAAAAACACTAACTGTGGCAATAATAAACAAACTTACTTGGCATGGACATGAAGTGCGCAGACGTGGACAGAGTGTGACAGGGGGCATAAATGCAAGGATAGCAGGGTGAGAAAGGCTATGACTCCAGGACGAACAACAGAAAATCAAAAGCTTAAATAACACAGACATGATTAACAACAGGTGCGTGACTCAAAACAGGTGCGTGACATGACAGGTGAAACTAATGGGTAACTATGGTGACAAGACAAGAGAGTGAAAAGACAGAAACTAAACAAAACATGACTTAAAACAAAACATGATTACACAAACATGACACCTGCGACTCCGAAAGGGACAAGCGGTAGAAAATAGATGGATGAATATAGTATTTTATGTTGTGTTCAAAGTATACAAACCTTAACTAAAATAGGGACTTTGTTGAGGCTGGAACCCATTATTCATGTTTACATAGTATTTTATGGGGCGCTCTGCTTCACTATACACATTTTTTGATTTACAAACCCTGTTCTAGAACCAATTAGGTCCGCAAATCGAGGTTTTGCTGTTCTTCTATTACATTGTTGAATTTAGCCTAAAACATGTTAATTGTTTCAGCAACAAGTCAACCCTAAAGCCACTCTTTACAGAGTACGGCCAACTCGGTTTCAAAGTTGGCCTGAAATGGCGCCCTGTTGTCACGTGAGGGGCTTTTGATCAATCAGAGAAAGTATGGCCAGAAGAGCTCCTAAATGATCGGTCAAAAGCCCTTCAAGTGACTACCCGGTGCCATTTTGAGACCAACTTTGAAACCTGATGTGGTCAAACTCTATCTATACACGGCTCTGCACTATTCTTTATTCTACTGCTTCGAATGGTCAAAGATGGTATAGTCAGAAATGGGATAAAACAATAGAAGTGGGGGTTGAAACAAGAACAGTAGTAGTATTCGGTAGCGTCAGTCAGTGGTGTGCCATCAGGGCCAGCAAGGCCTTCTCTGCTGACCTAACATAACCAGAAATCATGATCATATTTAAAGATAAAATTATTTTTTAATTTACTTTCCCTAAATATCTACAATTATTAAATTATCTTCATGTCATATTATGCTCCTTCCAGTGCTGTTGTTTTTAGGTTAGAAATTGTATCCAATCAGAATTCAGCTAGCTTATGTTGCCATGCTGTACCAAATCTGCCAGGGGCCTTCAGAATCAACAATACAGGCGTCCGCGCACTATAAGTAAATGGGGACATATCGTTGATAGACAGTTGCGATAGCCAATCAGATCACGAGTTGTTGTCAGTAAGGCCTTCTAGCTGGCCTCACGTTGAACGTGACATTTACGCGTCCTGTGATTGGATACTCACCGGGACTGTTAGCGGATGAATTTGAGAACCCGAATGCAGCTGAGATAGGCTCCAGCAGCCCCCGCAACACCAAAAGGGACAAGCGGTAGAAAGTGGATGGATGGATAGAGTTGATAGACAGTTGCGATAGCCAATCAGATCACAAGTTTTTGACGGTAGCCTATCTAGGTAGCCTGATGTTAACGAGACTGATTGGATACTCACTTGTCATTCCAAAGTGAGTATCCATTCACAAGTTTCAATTTAGCTAGAAGCAGGAAGTGTTGCGCCGTAGCCATACCGGGATAGCAGAGAGTGAGAACAAAACGTTTATTAGGTGGCAGATATATATTTGCAAGGCCATTTTCAAGAAGGATATTTAAAGAGAAAATACATCTTGTGAGACCATGTTGGCCAACCCCGGAAGCTAGCTCATCTGTTCTAGCGATGCAATGGGGAAATGCTCTCCATTTCCACTCGAATCGGCTGACTTACAAGGGGTAAGTTCAAATATTTTATTTTTTCACTTTTAATATGTTTTTTGCAATTTTTATTTTGACAGTACCACATAAGATATTGTTTGATTGCTGATGCGGGTTAATTGATTTTTAAAATAACCCTTTTTGTACACTGTTGATGGGATTCAATGCGGCAGTAGGGCGTATATATGTTTTCTGTATGGTATTTCTCCAGCAATGGTCATGTGGTGAACTAAATAATGGTATTTTGAGAGGTAAATTTTGAAGTCGGACATCACTGAAGGCCTAGGTGGGAAAAGCACGGCCCGCCACTGGCGTCGGTCTATTCACATCTGGTGTCTCTGGAGACAGCAGGTCTGGCTGTGAGGATATACATTAGCCAGCAACTCGTCCTCTGCTCAAAAGTAAAAGCCCAGCAAAATGCAATGAAACGCAGGTGGATGAGAGGATATTATGTGTCAAAAATGATGATTGCACAGGGCCTTTAGTGTAACCTGATTGGAATACATATTGAGGCAAGTATAACAAAACAAAGTATGCTATACATTACGTCGACCGTTCTTATCATTGTATATAGTTATAACATTTTGTTTACGTACATATACTTATTATTATGTATTTAATATATAATATATATAATATATGTATTTATATATTTATGTTACAGGAAGTGAACAAAAGTGAAATGGAGAAGGGGTAGGATTAAATAAGTTCAATTTCTTCCATTTCATTTTTGAACTGTCTGACACTAAATAGGTGCTGTATTATTGTGCAATTGTGTTTCCATGTTTGAAATAAACTTAATAAAATATTAAAGATGATTTATTCTCTAAGGAAAAAAGTAAATGTCGGATATACACAGTGTTGGGTTAGTTACTGAAAACCAGTAACTAGTTAGTTACTAGTTACTTTATTTCAAAAGTAACTCAGTTACTAACTCAGTTACTTACACCAAAAAGTAATGCGTTACTGTGAAAAGTAACTATTTAGTTACTTATTTTTTTTCTCCTTTTTTTTTAAGGCTCTCATTAATGCCCTTTTAGCCTTCATTTCAGTACTGTTATTGCACTGGAGAATAATACAATGTGTTGATCAACTTGACATACATTTGCATCACTGAACTCTGCTAAGCAATGTGGTCTACATACAACACACAAAGACAAAGATATGTTTCAAAGGGCCAGTTTATTTCAGGCCAAAACAAATTGACAAAACTATTTGAAATAGCTGCAACATAACATACATAAGTAACAAACAGCATAATGACAACATAGCTGTAAAGCTGGCTTCACCCAAGGAAGGCACACATGACATACACAAAGCCTAACCAGGCATTTTTTTTTCTCAAGGAATTGTGAAATAAAATCATGTATTCAGGAGATCAACACTGTAGTGAAGCCCAGAACACTCTACACATTTCCCCAGTTTTAGTTTAGAGATAAGGAAAGATTGGCCTGGCCCACTAGCATCCCTCTTTATGTTTGTGAACTTTATAGTCTATACATTTAGAGTGATGTGATAATCAAACACTCTAGAAGTCTAGAATGAAAGAGTATATAAGAGAATTGACAGAGTGTGTACCTTCAATGATGAGCAGAGGCAGAGGCAGAGGCAGAGTTTGGAGTGTTTTCTTTAGCTCGCTTTCCATGTTTATGTGCTCACTGTCCAGGTACTTGGAACATGTTTTCCGTGCCATTTGTTGTTTGACGCCGGTATCATGCTAATTAGCTGCCTGAAAACGTGTGACTCCACTGTAGAAATAGCCTGCATGTCTTCTAGCACATACGCTGCAATGGCTCTATCAATGTTGTCCTGGCTAGCAGTCCCTCCGTTAAAATCCTTAGGTGGAGGTGAAGTGGCATCGGAGTCTGTGTCTCTTTACTAGCTTCGTCGAAGCATGTTGCTTATGTGGCGTGGCGAAGTTGGGAGAGTGGCCGTGCCAGCAATCTGAGGGTTACTGGTTCAATCACCACCTTCTACCATCCTAGTCACGTCCGTTGTGTCCTTTAGCAAGATTCACCCTTGCTCCTGATGGGTGGTCGTTAGCGCCTTGCATGGCAGCTCCCTCCATCAGTGTGTGAATGTGTGTGTGAATGGGTGAATGTGGAAATAGTGTCAAAGCGCTTTGAGTTCCTTAAAAAGGTAGAAAAGCTATACAAGTATAACCCATTTACCATTTATGTAGCTGTTTCAGCAGATTTAAATTGCTGTTTTGGGCAGTATTCCCGGGCGCGGTCACTGCTGCTGCTCACTGCTGCTGCTCACTGCTCCCCTCACCTCCCAGGGGGTGATCAAGGGTGATGGGTCAAATGCAGAGAATAATTTCACCACACCTAGTGTGTGTGTGACAATCATTGGCACTTTAACTTTAAGTAGATAGGATCTTTGATCCAAGACACAACTTACATTTAACTAAACTGTTATTTTCTTTGTGCTCGACAAAAGAAAAGTAGTGACAATGTCTCCATGTTAACTTGTTAAGAAACTCGACTTCTGGCTTCACCATGATGTCTTGTTAGTTGTTATGAGAGTAGCGTATGTGTGTGTGCGTGTGGCCCTTTAAGATATGACAGCATGTGAGGTGAGTGACGTCAGTGAGTGAGTGGGCGAGAGAGGTGAGGGAGCGCAACAGTTAGTGTGTGCAGGTGCTCTAGCTTGGTGGATGGCTGCGTGTAAGACACCAATAAAGTCGCAAAGTTGCAACAAACCGCCGGCCTCATCATTCACCCTTGAGTCCGGAGCTGTAAAGACCCACTGCCGGGTAAAGTGAAAGTTGCTAGCCCCGAAATACATAAGCCCTGGAGGAACGTCTCCCCTGCGCTCCGCTCCTCGGTCGAGGAAAGCACGCATTTTCTTTTCCTTGTGAGACAGAAGGACGACACTTCTTCTGTTTCTAGCCGATACTACATTAAAAAATAACGTAAAATAACGCAGTAACGCATCATGTAGTAACGGTAACTGAGTTACTCAATATAAAAAATTACGCGTTAGTTTACTAGTTACCGCCGAAACTAACGGCGTTACAGTAAGGCGTTACAGTAACGCGTTACTTTGTAACGCGTTAGTCCCAACAATAGATATACAGTTTGTGGCATCACTCTAGTTTGGATTAAAAAAAAAAAAACAACATATTTAACATATTGCTAGCCTAAATGAATTAACAAATATCACTACTAACATAGTATTGGCCACTAGATGATATGATGGCTGCAAAGTCAGTACAGTATATTCTATATTCAAGATTTAAGAATTAAGATTCTTCATTATGTGAACATAACATTTTTGGAGAGTCTCTCAATTGAAAGAAACATAAATACTACTAGCAAAGAAAAAGCAACAACAAAAAAACGAAAAGCACTCTACAAATAGATAATTTAAAATAAAAAAATATTGCAAAATTTTGCACTTAGATGACCAAACGGATGCAGGTAAAACTGCATAACCAATACATGCATAATCTGGCACGAACACCTGGGCACCGCAGGTAATTTTTTTAATTGTCTGTAAAAGAGTGTTTTTGTCCATTTTGTGTTGAGCTGTTTAAAAACAAAAGCATGTTTATTTAACAAACGAGTGCATAATGCAAACCAATTGTCAATCCCATTTTGCTAGTACAAAACCCAAAACCAGTGAAGTTGGCACGTTGTGTAAATCGTAAATAAAAACAGAATACAATAATTTGCAAATCCTTTTCAACTTATATTCAATTGAATAGACTGCAAAGACAAGATATTTAATGTCCGAACTGAGAAACATGTTTTTATTTCCCCCAAATAATCATTAACTTAGAATTTAATGGCAGCAACACATTGTAAAAAAAGTGGGCACAGTGGCATTTTTACCACTGTGTTACATGGCCTTTCCTTTTAACAACACTTGGGAACTGAGGAGACACATTTTTGAAGCTTTTCAGGTGGAATTTGTTCCCATTCTTTCTTGATGTACAGCTTAAGTTGTTCAACAGTCCGGGGTCTCCATTGTGGTATTTTACGCTTCATAATGCTCCACACATTTTCAATGGGAGACATGTATGGACTACAGGCAGGCCAGTCTAGTACCTGCACTCTTTTACTACGAAGCCACGCTGTTGTAACACGTGGCTTGGCATTGTCTTGCTGAAATAAGCAGGGGCGTCCATGATAACGTTGCTTGGATGGCAAAATATGGTGTTCCAAAACCTATATGTACTTTAACATTAATGGTGCCTTCATATATGTGTAAGTTACCCATGCCTTGGGCACTAATACACCCCCATACCATCACAGATGCTGGCTTTTCAACTTTGTGCCTATACAATCCGAATGGTTATTTTCCTCTTTGGTCCGGAGGACACGACGTCCACAGTTTCCAAAAACAATTTGAAATGTGGACTCGTCAGACCACAGAACACTTTTCCACTTTGCATCAGTCCATCTTAGATGAGCTCCGGCCCAGCAAAGCCAGCGGCGTTTCTGGGTGTTGTTGATAAATGGCTTTGGCTTTGCATAGTAGAGTTTTAACTTGCACTTACAGATGTAGCGACAAACTGTAGTTACTGACAGTGGTTTCAGTACCGCCTGAGGGATCGAAGGTCACAGGCTTAGCCGCTTAAAAATGAGTTTGACACCCCTGATCTAGACTGTCTATGTGGGGAATATGTGAAGGTTTTCGTGACAGATAATGTCAATTAAAACACCTTACTTGTTTGAGAAGCGGGTCTCAAATTGGGAGATTAGAGACACCACGCAACTGTTCTGTTCTGTACGTCTCTAAATGGCGTAACAAAGACAGTCTTGTCTAAAGTCTCCCTCACACCCTCCTCTGCTATTGGTTATAGACACACAAGAAGCCTTGGTCAGGTTCAAAGACAATTTACGTTCTCTCTCCTTCAGTCATTTTCCCTGCAGTCGTCCCGCCTTGCACAACTCTGCCCTTCTCCAAAACTTCTCTAAACACCATCTCCTCCACATGGCCCACATAATGAGTGGCGAAGCTAAACGAGAGGAAACACGGCTTACTATTAGGAGGGGAGCGCAGACTGAAGGTTTTAAATAAACGGAGAGAACTTGAGGCCAAATTGTACTTCCAAGGACATAAACTAATGGAACTGGCAGACGTGCGCAGAACAAATACACACTCGGCTTAATCTACCATAAAACTTGTTAAAATATACACATCCGCGTGGAAGGGGCTGCAAGGATTGGCAGCAGGCAGACAGAAATGTGCGCACCCTGGCTAAATGGAGGCCCGAAGCAGAATTATGTTTGAAGGATCCCCAACCCTATTACAAGAAATGTTAACACTCTATTTATTTGAAAAAAAAAATGTAATCTTTTAATCAAACTTTAATTAGATTTGATGCATGTTCGGTACTAAAACAATTGTTTATAGTGCAAAATAACTAATTTAACATTGATAAAACAAAATATGCAATCCATCCTGAAACCAAACCTTGTATAATTGCCTTACAAAACCAGCATGCTGCTGTAAAAAATTGCCAATACAGTAATGCAGATTCTTCAACTTAAGAGTGTTTTGAGGTAAGAGCTAATTATTTTGCTTTACCTTGCAAGCAGAAATTCGAGTTATAAGGATCCCCGCCATTAGTTGGCGTAGCAAATGTCACAGTGAACCCTGTAATATCAGCCCAAAACATCTGGCTATACCTAGATATTGACATACTTTTGTTTTCCAACCATGAGAAGAAGGGAAATGAGTGTGACGGACAGTGATGAGAAGAAGTGGATTATATTTAATGAATGAATGAAGAAAGAAATCATCAAAAACATGACCGAGCGTATCACCAACTTAGCGAAGCAGTTTGAGCATTTCACTTAAAGGGAAAATGCACTTTAAGAATTTGGACGCAAAAAAAACGTAAAAAAAAACTCCCATCGTCATTTCTTTCATGATTGTGACCAAAAATTCCCCGAAAATTCCCCCAAAAAGTGCAGTTCCACTTTAAATGCACCTTACTGAAGAAAAATGAGTCTAATGCCAGCTAAGAATGTTAAAATAATATCTAACGGCAGACATGTATCCATGAAAATATGGAAAAGCTGTGGATGGTGTGTTTGATGGAGAAGCAGCTGAAAGGAGATACCGTAAAAGTTCGCTCGAAAATGATGTACATCATTATTACATTAAGTCAAAAAAATGTGTAGTTGTTTGTAATACATTTTATTTTTCTGTTATACAATATTTATCATCCCAAAAAAATGTTTTCATTTTAAAAGGCATGTTACATGTTAAAATGATGCTGTTTTGGGAGGGCCAAGCACCAATAATCTGATTTACCGTATTTCCGGATTATACTCTGCTACTTTTTTCCTATGCTTTGAACCCTGTATCTTATAAAATGGTGTGGCTAATTTGTGGATTTTTTTTTTTGCTAACACCCATAATGTTTTGTATGCAACAAATAGTTTTTATAAAACACCGACAGATATTGAAAAGGTGTGTTATTGTTTGTGCTACGGCGCCATCTTTTGGACGAGTTCCCTCACTGCAGGTGCTGCGGTTGTATTTTCTTCTGAGTAGGGCCTTGAACCGGAAGTACAAGGTGCCATTCCGTCTACTAGTAATTCATAGTATTTCTACTCGTACGGTTTCTTTATTCATCACTCCAAGCAAGGTTTTAAGTTTGACAAAATAAATTAAACATGTCATACTTACTAAACCGTAACATGTTTGATAGTAGTGTTTTCATGCATATTTGTACGTGCTAGCATTGTTAGCATTACCTAATATGCTAAAACGTATACAAGTGTCTGTGTTAGTGTTATTAACTTACAATGCCAATATTTTTGTATTGTTTCAGTTCCGTAAATTCCTCAGTAAATCCACCAACACGTCAGAGAGGAGTTATTGAGTCTGTTTAGCTGATTGGAGAGCTAGCTTCTGCAGCTCGTGGGTCCATGACGATATCTTCTGTTTTGTTTGATCAGACGTTTTACTGCCATGTTACAGGCACCGTTTGGAAACAATTAAGGTATGTAAGGTATGAATTAATTAACGTGAACCCCGACTTAAACAAGTTGAAAAACTTATTCAGGTGATACCATTTAGTGGTCAATTGCACGGAATATGTACTGTACAATCTACTAATAAAAGCTTCAATCAATCAATCAATCAATCAAATAAATATTTACAAGGTATTTCTGTGTAAATAACTTATTTCACAATGTATTTATGTGCGGCTAACATTTGGAAAATATATTTTTTTCTCAAATTCAGTGGGTGCGGCTTATATACCGCTGCGCTCTATTGTCTGTAAAATGAGATAATTCAAGTCAACAGGAGATGTTGATTTGAGATACAAGTGTTTTGAGTTAAGAGCGTTCTCACAGAACCACTTGAATCACTACTGTAACTAGCTCAGTGGCCTTGTGGTTAGAGTGTCCGCCCTGAGATCGGTAGGTCGTGAGTTCAAACCCCAGCCGAGTCATACCAAAGACTATAAAAATGGGACTCTTTACCTCCCTGCTTCACACTCAGCATCAAGGGTTGGAATTGGGGGTTAAATCACAAAAAATGATTCCCAGGCGTGGCCACCGCTGCTGCTCACTGCTCTCCTCACCTCCCAGGGGGTAATCAAGGGTGATGGGTCTAATGCAGAGAATAATTTCACCACACCTAGTGTGTGTGTGTGAGAGACAATCATTGGTACTTTAACTTAACTTTAACTTTTCAGTCACTACGTTTCCATGCACTAAATTAGTCTGATTTCTGAAATAGTTCATTTTTTTGTATTTTAACACATACGTGTGAAGGTAGGAGCTCAGAATATGTTTGCATGAAAATTTAAAATGAAGCCCTGTCATTCATTTCACAATTCACAAGCAATCCTTCACAGAAAATGGGGCCCTACCCACATCGAGTGATCTGCGTAAAGCAAACGGCGGCCCCGGTGCGCATGTATTATTTATTTTAGTGTGGAAAGCCTATTACGGTGCATTCAGACGCAGAACAATAAAGGCATGAAAAAAACATAAACGCTTGTCTATGTCAATGAGCGCTAATTAGGCAAATGTGTTTTCTTAAGTATCTGTAATATGCTCTCAGGCATAGACATAAAACCACTTCATGAGGTTAATTGGCTTATCTGGGCTCATTAGCATAACTAATTAGGATCCTTGTTAAGAGATAAGTATTGTTTATTCAATTTGCGTGCGTAGATGAAGCCTCGCATGCTCCCCCTTCATCACTGGCGCCCGTTCAAATGAAAATGAGGCGATGCTAAGTAGGCATGAAGTGGGACCTGTGGGTGTCTTTTTGTGTTCGCTTCATCGTTGATCTATTCAACGTACACAGATGCTCGCCATCAGGTGCCAGGCGCTCCCGCCGGGCCGAGCCAAGCCAACACACGTCATCATCATTAGCCGTCTGCTTAGCGTAATTAGCAGCCAGCCACAGTGTCACCCCATCCAGGCTGTTAAAGAGGTTAGCGTCAGGTTGCTTCCGCTGATTGCCGCCGCCTGATGCGGCAGAAATTAATGACGCGTTCTGATGCAACGTGTGCAAAAAAATATCCAAGGGGTAATTTCTTTACTTTTTTCTTTTTTTTTTTTCCTTGCCGTCTTTTGTTTCTGAAGCTTAACATACCCTTGGAGGCGGGAGCGAGGAGGGGGTGAGGGGGGAAAGAAGCAAATCAACAACACTCCTCCAGTGTTCAGCTTACAAACAAACTCACAAATAAGCAGAGAGGGGGGAAATGAAAGCGAGAGAGCGAGAGAGGGAGAGGGAGCGTTACATTTACTGAAATTAAACATTTTCTCATCAGCCTGAGGGTGCAGCAGGCCCACTAATGTATTATTCATTCCCACTTCACAAAGGAACATTAATCAATTATGAAGATATGAGGATCTTAAAGTATAGAGGAGAGATGAAGAGCGGGCCGTTCTTATTAATATGCGGCCGCAATCGCGCGCACCCCTCTACCTCCTCTGCCCCCACTCTTGTGCTCCTCAAATCAATATTTTGCAGATTAATTTGAAGCGGTTGTGGCGAGATGGCGGGATGGAAGGAAGGGAGGGTGAGGAGTGTCTGAAGTCTGAATTAAGGTAAAGTGTTTTGCTGGGGTTTTTTTTTTTATCCACTGCGTTTTTACATGTGGTCTTTATATCTCACTACTGACCAAATGTCATCGACCTTTCATCTACACAAGTTTAAACTATTCAAATCAACGCATCATTGAAAAAAAACGTGTTAGTGTTAATTAGTTGAAATGATTTTTCCTCAGTTTATGACGGAGTTACTCATATTCACCCTGGAAGTCGATTAAAATGAGAACGCTGAGGAGGATTAATGTTGGTATTTGCAGCCTCATTTACACACTGTCATCCATTGTGGTGAGAGGCTGTAGATCTATTTACTGTGTAAATATGCTCGCCTCCAAACTCTTAAGTAGATGCTTTCTCAGCCCACTTTTTCAACATTTAGACCAGGGATATTTAACTGAATTGCATGGCGGTCGAATTTCCAGAAAGCTACGGACTTTGGGACCCTGACTTCTCCCTTCACTATTAGTCTTATTTTGTATATTCTGGAGAACCAGCGTCCACTACAGTCAACATTTGATTTTAGTCTATTTATTGTGTCGGTTACAGGAGCACTATGTGATTAAGAACCAGCTACAAAGATGTGAGTATTTCACAAGTTTTTTTAACTGAACTCGCAGGTCACCAGTTGAATAGCCCATATGATGAAAAAGAGAGGACCTAAAATGGAACCTTGAGGAACACCACTAGTATAACTAAAGAAGTTGAACAAATTACTTCTTCCTGCATCTAAAGTTAACAAGCTACAGCAACACCTTAGTTACATTAATCAGGAAGTTGCTGCAAAAATGTTTGTCTTCCAAATTTTTAACTGAACTCAGGGGCCGGTATGGTGTCATTCCTAATCCAGATTTGTACGCCGGTTGAATAGGCCTGATTTAGAGTGTCTGCCATCCTCACCGCCCTTAACCGCCTTTTAGGCTATGTCTACACTAAGCCGGATAACCCCTTAAACGAATAATTATTTAGCCTAAGCCCCATTTCAGCCACACTAATTCATTGTTTAAGGTTCCCAACCTTGGATAATTGTTTACACAGCTAAGTGTGCCATCTATTTCTTGAATCTCTGGCTCTTAGCTTTGTATGGACTCATTAATCTTTTACAAACTGAGTTCGGAGAGGAAGTGACGCCAGAAAGACCGCGCCCCACACAGGAAGTGACGTCAGAAAGAAGGCGCCACAGCCAGCTTCATAATAAAGTTGTTTCGAAACTAGGAGCGAACCACTGGAAAGATGGAGGCGAGTCATCCAGACATACCCGTGTTTCTCCTTCCGTTTGTACAGACGCTTGTGGAAATCACACATGAATACCTTAAGAGAAAGTGATTGCAGCTATTTCGGATACAACACTTCTCAGACGGCAATAGAACTTTCGAATGTCCTGGTCAGCTGTGATTCTACTTAGCAAAAAACTTTGTCCATTTGTCGAAGGGCAGACAACGAGAATGCGGGCACCTGTGGATGTGAAAAAAAAGGTAGCGTGTGCTTTGTATTACCTGGCCGTAGAGGAAAGACTACGAAAAACGGCAAATGCTTTTGGATTGGCAAAGCAGACTGTATCAGTTATTGTCCGCCATGTATGTTGTGGACTCAACGTCTAGGTCCAGAGTATTATAAAGTCACGAATGGACAATGAAGGTGAAGGCAAAAGAGTGAAGAGTGTCCTGACCACATATCTAGATCCCTAGTTTGATTGATGTAAAATGTTCTTTATCACATTGTTTACTTTCACGTGTCCATTAAAGATTTGATTCATTTATGATGGCTCAGGTGTGATTCACTACAATCGGGCCCCACAGCACACTGGATTCCAGTTCATTGAAATACCACAACACTGGATATTGTTCAGATAAGTTACATTCAAGAACTTGCACACAAAGCAACACTGGAGGTGACTATGACGTGTGCATTTTCCGCGCATGCGTACTAGGTCGCATTACGCGGATGGAGGCGGGGGAGGGGGTCTTAAACGACTATTGTGTGTGTGTGTGTGGACAAGGATAAGGTTAGGGGGGATTTACCCTGGATAACCTTAGCCGTAGAAGGGGCCTTAGAGTGCTTCTCTATGCATCCACTCCCATATCGTACACTTTTTCATCAATGATTTTCTATGACTTCTCCAAAACTTTTATTGAATTTCCAAGTAATTATTTTATCTCAATGGGACCAGCGATAACTAATTATCGTAACACCAATAATACATTATTATGCACATAATAATGTGTTAGTTCTTGTGGTATTCATCAGGCTAAATCTGGGACCTCAGGTAGTACATTTTATGCTATCTATTAGGGCTGGGCGATATGGACAAAAAGGTATTTCTTGATATATTTTTACTTCAACTCTCTCTATATATTTTCCGGTGAAAGTATACAGATAAAGATATTCATTTTTTAGCGAAATTCACTGAAATTGAACTGAATGACAACTGTACTGTAAACAGTCAGTGGCACTTTTATTAACCAAGATGGGTATTAACAGCACAGAAAATAAACTGTTTAAGTAGCACAGAATTACAGAACATAAATAAAATAGAAAAATATAATTTATATATAAAAATAAATAACATAGCTGTGCAAATAATACAAAATGTATCAAACTCAGATGAAAAATACATTTGCAGGCAGACAATTTTTAATTCCCAGTCGACGATGTAATGGACTGTCACACATGTACGGTTCTGGTCAGCGCCAAGTAAGTGACTTTACTTAATTGTGCGGCTATGATCCTCCTCATTGCGGCATACATTTATATTCGAAATATGCTCGGCTAGAACAGTTTTGATTTGGGCTAACATGGTAAACAACTCAAATGAATGTTTTATCCAGACACATACATTTGTCCAAATGTGGCCAAGTAGACACATTGTGGGTTTCCTGGACGTCGTCTACATCGCTAAAAGAAAAATCTAAAGATGAGAATCCCTCTGCAATCTTCCACTTGTTTTTTTAATATATAAATTGCCCGCTTGAATATTCCCTCTTCTCTTCTACGACTCTCTCGTCGTCATTTGGGATGTCTGTTGTGATTTCCCTTCCAGGTTCCATGACCCGCCCTATCTTGCCTCTGATTGGCCTGTCCCTAATGTTTTTCCTTAATCTTAACCAATCGTCATTCATCATAGTAAACAACCAACCAATCATGGATGTTTTTATACGTGCAAGCACGTCTTGGAAGGAGGAAGGGGAGGGGTTTAGTAGCCCATGAGAGAGAGTGGGGAGCGGGGGAGAACAAGGAACACAACAAATAAACGGTGTTTAGTCATTTTAACGTGAAATAAATTATATCGATATTACGATATTTTCTTAATTCACATCTTGTTTAAAAATATATCGATATATCTTATAATCCTAAGTAAAATATTTGTTGCCTTTCTGAAAACAAAAAGCACCAGGCAGGCACACGTGTATACATCTTCTCATATTTCAGTTCCACCATGTTAGTCTTTAGTTCTACTCACTAGTAAATCAGTTTAGTGGACAAATGATAGTTTAGGCTTTTGTTAAACAACACTAAATACTGTATGCTGTTGTATTAGACATTAACAGCAAGAGACTTTTAAAGGGGAATGGAACAATGAATGGGCCCAAAAGCAATTTTTCCAGATCCTGGAAATTATATTTAAAAATTCCATGACTTTTCCAACTTTTTTATGACCGTATGACTCATATGCTATGAGTAAAATGTTCAAACTCCTTTAAAAAAACCAAGACATTCAAGTACAGGATAGTGCATATTCAAAGGTGCCTGTTTTGTTTTTTACGCACCTGAGCACGGGTGTCGACGCCCTCTTGTTGTAACAACAAAACACTGGCTTGCAGTTTGGTGATGCTGAGGTCTTTCTCTGCAATCTCCTTCATGTTGTCTATCTGGATGCTTTGCAAACAGGAGATCTCACTCCGCAAGTGTTCCAGCATCGCGCTGCCTCCAAGTGCATGGCTTGCAGCCTATAATGGAGAGGGAACAAAACCTATAAGATAAGAGTGGGACCTCCAAAGTAGGGTTGGGTACCTTTCATATTTGAATTGATACGGTACTAATTCCCAGTAGCCAATTGCCTACCATGTTTACCTTTTGTAAATGACTTCACTAAAATACAAGAAAATACCAACCTTCTGTGTTTGTTGGAGGACATGTAGATCCATCTTAGCACATGTAAACATGCTGCAAGACTGCTTGTATCGGAGATTGTAGCCGATATAAAATGACGCTAGTTATTTTTGCTGAAATTAAACAGATATCCGATATGAATATTGAATCGGGTCAACTCTTGTAGTGACCGAAATAAAATAAAGGGGGAAAAAAAAAAAAGAGTCTGAGAAAGATGGTCCATATTTTATAGTCAGGGTCTAGAAATATATCTCAGCAAGCCAGAGCTTTTCTTCCAGACACACTTAACAGTGAAGCTGTGACACAGAGGAATTTTAATTGACGCATGGTAGCTTTTTAGTTAATTTTGCAGGTATATGCCTCAGAATCAAATATGTTGTCACTTGATGCCTGTTAACTATTAGCATGCTAGCTCTTCAGCTAATTCTGCAGGTATACACCTCTAAGTCAAATATTTTGATATTTTACGCATACTATCTTTTTCGCTGACTTTTACAGGTGGACGCCTCAGAGTCAACCATTGTGTTACTTCACGCATGTTAACTGTTTGCATGCTAGATTTTTTAAGCTAATTTTACAGGTGTTCACATCAGCCAGATATTTTGTTATTTTACGCATGCTAGCTGTTAGCATGCTAGCTTTTTAACTGATTTGACAGGCATACACCGCAGAGTTAAATAAGTTATTACTTTACGCATGTTAGCTGTTAGCAAGCTAGTGTTATAAAGCTAGATTTGTTTAGCTAATTTTGCAGGTATACGCCTCAAAGTCATACATTTTTGTTATTATACGCATGCCACATGTTAGTATCTAGCCTTTATCTGATTTTACAGGTATACAGCTCAGAGTCAAATATCGTATTACTTCACGCATGTTAACAGTTAGCAGGCTAATGCTATCAAGCTAGATAATTTTTTAGCTCATTTTGCAGGTATACGCATCAGAATCAAATA
Source organism: Nerophis lumbriciformis (assembly GCF_033978685.3). NCBI lineage: Eukaryota > Metazoa > Chordata > Actinopteri > Syngnathiformes > Syngnathidae > Nerophis > Nerophis lumbriciformis. The sequence continues at coordinate 28,819,156 of NC_084554.2, read as the reverse complement.
TTTTCTTATTTCACACACACTTTTATGATAACAGTGATCAATGAAGCAGAGTCCGCAAACAACAATCAAGCAACTAAAAAAATTAATAAAACATCACGAATGAAGATTAAAAAAATGATATCAACCCTTATATAAGAGGACTAGGTAATAATAATATTGCTCTGCAGACACCTTCCTGTTTCGTTCCATTAATGAAAATCTTCACAGAGTAAGTAGTTTATTTTATTTTAGTATCATTATACATGTTTAAGTTCTCTTTATATTTGTATGACAGTTAGGATACTTAAAAATTGCTCACAAAGCTAGATAATTATTTCTTAGTGGAACAACTATTTCCAACAACTTAGAATTCAACTAGCGTAACGGAACAAATGTGCTCTGTTTTTGAGGTTCGGCAGCATCTACGACACAAATATTTTAACAAATATTCAAAGCATACGGCATAAATAGTATGCAGGAGACATTTTGAAACCATGCCAAGTTCTCCAACCATATATCCTATTAGCTCTGGGAAAATGTTACATATAAAATGTAGTAGAGCACATTTAAAAATGTTATTGTGGTTGTTTTTGCAGCCTGGCACAGGGCGACACAAGGTCAAGCTACGGAATACAACACCTTGACAAATAAACACACAAGTGTATGGAACTTCATAAGCGTGTAGGCGAGAGGAATGAAAATACTGCACAGATGATAGTTAGTCATGTCAATGCGGATGAAAAAGTTTAACACCACAAGGAACTCCCGTTGCATTGTTTGCATTGTTAAGGATGCAAAGTTGTTTTAATTGGGGCTAAAAGGTGTCAGATTCCATCATCATGCAAAGAAAAAAAATGTTTTAAACATGCTCAAAAGGTCAGAGGAAAAGTGCTGGTTTTAAATGGAGCGTGTTCTTGTCAGAATGTACAGTTGTATGATAGGAAGACTACAACACAGAGAAAATACCAGAAAAATATGACATACATTTAAAGTAGGGACCAAGGATGAGTATTATATCATATAAATTAGGGTTGTACGGTATACCGGTATTAGTATAGTACCGTGACAATAATGAATCTTATTCGGTACTATACCGCCTCTGAAAAGTACAGTAGCCTATCTAGTCGTTACTACTATGATTAAGTCAATATTTATTGGCATTACAACATCTTCTTTTGTTTTTTAAAAATGTATATTATGTTAATAAACTCAGGAAATATGTCCCTGGACACATGAGGATTTTGAATTTGACCGATATATGATCCTGTAATGACTTGGTATCGGATTGATACCCAAATTTGTGGTTTCATCCAAAACTAATGTAAAGTATCAAACAACAGAAGGATAAGTGATTATTCAATTTTAACAGAAGTGTAGATAGAACATGTTTAAAAAAAAAAATAACCAGATATTAACAGTAAATAAACAAGTAGATTAATAATTCATGTTCTACCACTTGTCCTTAATAATTTTGACAAAATAATAGAATGATAAATGACAATATGTTACTGCATATGTCAGCAGCTAAATTAGGAGCCTTAGTTTGCTTACTTACTGATAAAAGAAAAGGTGTCTTGTATGTTCACTATATTATTTAAGGACAAACGTCCAACTAGAAACATATGTTTAAGGTAAGATTTTTTGTTAAAATAAAGCCAATAATGCAATTTTTGTGGTCCCCTTTATTTAGAAAAGTACTGAAAAATATAAAAAATAATATTGGTACCGGTACCAAAATATTGGTATCGGGACAACACTAATATAAATAATAAAAATATACATTAGTATTTCTGGAGAATGTTTTTGGGAATGTTCTGAACTCCTGTTTCAATGACATCGTTGGACTTGGCATAATAATGCTACCTGCACAACGCCTCTGCTGATTGCAGCTAAGTGGTGCAAAGCAATCAATTGCATTACATTTTTATGATCAGTGCATCGATAAATCAAATCACAAAAACTGTCCCTACACGTGATGACAATAGTGCAACTCGAGCATACAACCATACAAATCCTGAAACATTCCACGTAAAACGGTTAGCAAATAGGCTGAGTATGTTGAGTTGTGATTGTAACTCAGCGGAACTGGTGAGAAGTTGTGGTCGCTTGAAAAAGTTGTCTTTTATTATCATGTAAAGTTGTTCACACAAAATGTTTTTCTAAAGAAAATATATTAAAAGCATGATTTGTCCTACGACCGAGCTCGTGACTCAAAAGACTTGCATCTCAAAGCAGACCTAACCATTGTAATGAATTGAAATCTATTTAATTCGAGCTTTGCTCTCACAAAACACCACAATTTGAACATGTAACATGCCTTTTAAAATAAGAAATAAACTTTTAGACGAGAAATACTGTTTGAATTTCATTTAAAAAACTTGAAACTACAAACAGCTACAGTAGTTTTATGTAATAATATTGTTCAGTAGGGGTGTAACGATTGATCGATAGATTTATTTATTTTCCTTAAATTCAAGTAAATCGATGGTCTGCTCTTTGGCCTTCCGGATGATATATGTATCAATCTAACATCGATTCAAAAAGGTAATGAATCGATTTTATTGATACTGGAAAAAAAACATTGGCTTTAAGAACGGCAGATTTTACAGTCGTGGTCAAAAGTTTACATACACTTACTTGTAAAGAACATAATGTCATGGCTGTCTGAGTTTCCAATCATTTCTACAACTCATATTTTTTTGTGATAGAGTGATTGGAGCACATACTTGTTTGTCACAAAAACATTCATGAAGTTTGGTTCTTTTATGAATTTATTATGGGTCTACTGAAAATGTGTCCAAATCTGCTGGGTCAAAAGTATACATACAGCAATGTTAATATTTGGTTACATGTCACTTAGCAAAATTCACTGCAATAAGGCGCTTTTTGGTAGCCATCCACAAGCTTCTGGCAAGCTACTGGTTGAATTTTTGACTAATGCTCTTGACAAAATTGGTGCAGTTCAGCTAAATGTGTTGGTTTTCTGACATGGACTTGTTTCTTTAGCATTGTCCACACGTTTAAGTCAGGACTTTGGGAAGGCCATTCTAAAACCTTAATTCTAGCCTGATTTAGCCATTCCTTTACCACTTTTGACGTGTGTTTGGGGTCATTGTCCTGTTGGAACACCCAACTGCGCTAAAGACCCAACCTCCGGGCTGATGATTTTAGGTTGTCCTGAAGAATTTGGAGGTTTTCCTCCTTTTTCATTGTCCCATTTACTCTCTGTAAAGCACCAGTTCCATTGGCAGCAAAACAGGCCCAGAGCATTATACTACCACCACCACCACCATGGTTGACGGTAGGGTGGTGTTCCTGGGATTAAAGGCCTCACCTTTTCTCCTCCAAACATATTGCTGGGTATTGTGGTCATTTTTGTTTCATCTGACATCACATGGACAAAGATAAGACCTTCTGAAGGAAAGTTCTGTTCTTTATAAGTGTATGTAAACCTTTGACCACAACTGTGTATAAAGTTGTTCTTAGCATTTTTGAATAAATAACTTTACGCACAATTACGCATGTCTGTAACATTATCACAAGGCATCAGTCATCACAACAGGGATAGAGGGTACAGGAAAAGAAACAGGTGAACGAATAAGCCAACATTGCAATCCAGTGTGTGGAAACACTTAGGCTTTTGCAAAGACAGCAACGTTCTTAATGAGTCGCTCAATGTTGGTAGGATACGTAAAATACAAGGGCAACACAACAATTTTCTCAAACCACAGATGGCACCAATAGAATTGAAACCCGCCGACTTCCCAGGCAAAGCAACAGTCATAGAGAAGCAGCTCAACGTAAGAGTTGGTTTCACTTGCTCTTTTGATCAATAATACTGCACTGCTGTTGATTAAAATGAGAGTAATGTAACAGTTTGAATATGTGTTGACTTGTCATGTCCGAGTGTTGTCAGAAGAATGATATCACAGGAGGTCAAATGTGATGTGATTTGCCCTACACCTCGGACGCTAGTGGAAGCAGGTCAAACCACTGCTCATATAACCTGAAGACATTTGGTTGCCCTTCATTTTTTACATTCATTTTGTATTTGTAATATTTCTATGTTGAAAACAACAGTAAAAGTGGCAGGTACATCTACTGCAAATTCAACCTAAAGATATGATGGTTGCACTTTATTGTTGATATTAATATTGTATTATTTGAAAAACAAAAGCAGAACTATCAGGTAAATTTAATACTTAAATGTTGGTTACTGTACTTTTGGACATTTATTTATTGTTGAAAATGAGAGCAGAACATGTTTCGTCTTGTTAATTCAACCTAAAGTGTTTGTTGCACTTTGTTCAAATAAGATGTAAAAGCATTAGCCATTAATTGTTGTTGACTTGATTGTTTGTATCCATCCATCCATTTTCCTCCACTTATCCGAGGTCGTGTCGCAGGGGCAGCAGCCTAAGCAGGGAAGCCCAGACTTCCCTCTCACCAGCCACTTTATCCAGCTCCTCCCGGGGGATCCTGAGGGGTTCCCAGGCCAGCTGGGAGACATAGTCTTCCCAACGTGTCCTGGGTCTTTCCCGTGGCCTCCTACCAGTCGGACGTGCACTAAACACCTTCCTAGGGAGGCGTTCGGGTGGCTTCCTGACCAGATGCCCAAACCACCTCATCTGGCTCCTCTCGATGTGGAGGAGCAGCGGCTTTACTTTGAGCTCCCCCCGGATGGCAGAGCTTCTCACCCTCTCTCTAAGGGACAGCCCCGCCACCCGGCGGAGGAAACTAATTTTGGCCGCTTGTACCCGTGATCTTGTTCTTTCGGTCATAACCCAAAGGTAATGACCATAGGTGAGGATGGGAACGTAGATCCACCGGTAAATTGAGAGCTTTGCCTACCGGCTCAGCTCCTTCTTCACCATAACGGATCAATACAGCGTCCGCATTACTGAAGACGGCGCACCGATCCGCCTGTCGATCTCACGATTCACTCTTCCCCCACTTGTGAAGAAGAATCCGAGGTACTTGAACTCCTCCACTTGGGGCAAGATCTCCTCCTCAACTCGGAGATGGCACTCCACCCTTTTCCGGGCGAGAACCATGGACTCGGACTTGGAGGTGCTGATTCTCATCCCAGTCGCTTCACACTTGGCTGCGAACCGATCCAGTGAGAGCTGAAGATCTTGGCCAGGTGAAGCCATCAGGACCACATCATCTGCAAAAAGCAGAGACCTAATCCTGCAGCCACCAAACTGGATCCCCTCAACGCCCTGACTGTGCCAACAAATTATGTCCATTCTGTCTGTTGTTTGTATCCATAATTATTTATATCTAATTACCTTACAATAAATAACAGGAATATAGGAAACTTCACCTGCAGTGTCCAGTATTGATTTCCCAGTCACACTGTATGATCTTTTTTGCTAAAAAGATACTGAATCAATTTCCACTCACTAAATCGTTTCGGATCATATTGTTCTAAAAACTAATATCGTCTCTGAATCCTATCGGCAACTACAAGTTCTGAATCGAATCAAATCCTTGCTAGAACGAATCTTTACATCCCCTGAGATCGGTAGGTTGTGAGTTCAAACCCCGGCCGAGTCATACCAAAGACTATAAAAATGGGACCCGTTAACCCCCTGCTTGGCACTCAGCATCAAAGGTTGGTATTGGGGGTTAAATCGTCACAATGATTCCTGAGCGCGGCCACCGCTGCTGCTCACTGCTCCCCTCACCTCCCAGGGGGTGGAACAAGGCGATTGGTCAAATGCAGAGAGTAATTTCACCACACCTAGTGTGTGTGACTGTCGGAGGTACTTTAACTTTTACTTTAATGTTCAGCATTTACCTCGGGGACTGGACTACTGCGGTGTCTTCTTTGGACTGTTTCTCCGCCCAGTGTTGCCAAGTCCACTTATTATCTGCTTATTATAAGCAACTTTTTTTCACAGCGCTTGTTACTTGTTCTCTCGTGACTTCTGGTAACACTGTCTTTGTCCAGTAACAATAGGAACTAGGACGTCGTTATTTATGTTACACATGGACATATCTGATGTGGAAGATATGCTTAAAGACCTTGCAAATGCCAGCAAATGTTGTGGATTGAAAATGAATATGAAGAAAACAAAAGATATGGCAAATTCCATGGTACCTCATGGACCTGTGACTGTTAATGGAAATGAAATTGATGAAGTTAATAAATATATCTATCTGGGGCAGAGATTTAGCCTGAAAGAAAAGAGTCAAGAACAGGAGATAGGGAGGAGAATCAGATTGGGCTGGTGCCAATATGGAAAACTGAGCAACATCATGAGAGGAGAAATACCGTTAAGCCTAAAAAGAAAGGTCTTTAATCAATGCGTGTTACCAACCATGACATATGGAGCTGAAACCTGGGCATTGTCAAATAAAATGGAAAAGAAAATAGCAGCAGCACAACACAACATGGAAAGAAATATGCTCGGAATCACATATAAAGACAGAAAAACAAATGAATGGGTGAGAAAACAAACGCAAGTCCAAGACATTATGAGAACTATCAAATTAAGTAAGTGGAAGTGGGCTGGACATATCAGTAGGAGAACAGATAATAGATGGACTTCCCTAATGACATCATGGAGACCCATGGATGGGAGCAGAAATAGAGGAAGACAGAGAGTGAGATGGCGAGATGAAATAGACAAATATTGGGGAACAGTGCAGTGGCAGGGAGCAGCTAGAGATCGTTCACTGTTGCAGAAACATGCTGAGGCTTTCGTCCAGCAGTGGACTGACAACGGCTGATGATGATGATGGACATATCTGAGTGACGTGTTGGAGAGGCCAGCTTTAACAACAAGTGATACATATGTTTGTGTACCAAAGGTAATGTTCGACTATCCAACTTGTTAAATCAGGACTAGACAAAACCAATTCAAACCCGTCAAACACAGCATCTGCAGTTTCTCAATAATTACATGGATAATTATTCGTTTTTTGGGGCTTTCTAAGGACAGGTAGGACATTTTTTTAAAGGGGAACATTATCACCAGACCTATGTAAGCGTCAATATATACCTTGATGCTACAGAAAAAAAGACCATATATTTTTTTAACTGATTTCCGAACTCTAAATGGGTGAATTTTGGCGAATTAAACGCCTTTCTATTATTCGCTCTCAGAGCGATGACGTCACGTTGTGACGTCACATCGGGAAGCAATCCGCCATTTTCTCAAACACATTACAAACACCGAGTCAAATCAGCTCTGTTATTTTCCGTTTTTTTGACTGTTTTCCGTACCTTGGAGACATCATGCCTCATTGGTGTGTTGTCGGAGGGTGTAACAACACTAACAGGGACAGATTCAAGTTGCACCAGTGGCCCAAAGATGCGAAAGTGGCAAGAAATTGGACGTTTGTTCCGCACACTTTACCGACGAAAGCTATGCTACGACAGAGATGGCAAGAATGTGTGGATATCCTGCGACACTCAAAGCAGATGCATTTCCAACTGGACTGGACAGATCAGCTTTCAGGAAAAGAGAGCGGATGAGGGTATGTCTACAGAATATATTAATTGATGAAAACTGGGCTGTCTGCACTCTCAAAGTGCATGTTGTTGCCAAATGTATTTCATATGCTGTAAACCTAGTTCATAGTTGTTAGTTTCCTTTAATGCCAAACAAACACATACCAATCGTTGGTTAGAAGGCGATCGCCGAATTTGTCCTCGCTTTCTCCCGTGTCGCTGGCTGTCGTGACGTTTTCGTCGGTTTCGCTTGCATACGGTTCAAACCGATATGGCTCAATAGCTTTAGTTTCTTCTTCAATTTCGTTTTCGCTACCTGCCTCCACACTACAACCATCCGTTTCAATACATGCGTAATCTGTTGAATCGCTTAAGCCGCTGAAATCCGAGTCTGAATCCGAGCTAATGTCGCTATACCTTGCTGTTCTATGCGCCATGTTTGTTTGTATTGGCATCACTGTGTGACGTCACAGGAAAATGGACGGGTGTATATAACGATGGTTAAAATCAGGCACTTTGAAGCTTTTTTTAGGGATATTGCGTGATGGGTAAAATTTTGAAAAAAACTTTGAAAAATAAACCACTGGGAACTGATTTTTAATGGTTTTAACCCTTCTGAAATTGTGATAAGGTTCCCCTTTAACAGTTAATTTCTCTAATTAGGTCTATCGCTTCCTCTCCTTTCTTAGTTCCGATGGTGGGAGGCCAGGATTGTGTCGATCTCTGAGCGGCGCTGTCAAATCAAAACCCATGTTTGTTTCTTGTGTATAGAAAGCAGGGACAACAATGTGTAACAATATATTGACTCTTTATTCCTAACGGCATAGCCCTGTTACTGATATTACTTCAACGGACAGTGAAAATGCTTGTAACTCAAGGTATGCTCGCAACTTAAAGCATGACAAAAAGCTGGGAGACAGCTCGTTTCTGAAATTGTTCATAAGTTAAGGTACTTGGGTCAGTTGGAAGAGCGGCCATGCCAGCAACTCGAGGGTTCCAGGTTTGATTCCCGCTTCCGCCATACTGGTCACTGCCGTTGTGTCCTTGGGCAAGACACTCAACCCTCCTGCTCCCAGTGCACCCACACTGGTTTAAATGTAATTTAAAAATGTAGATAATGGGTTCCACTTTGGTAAAGTGTTTTGAGTCACTAAAAAAAAAGCGCTGTATAAATATAATTAACTTCACAACTTCTAAGTTGAGGTACCACCATCACCGTCAGTTTAGGCGCCGATCTACATTTCTGCCAGTGGGTGCGGTAAATCTGACGCTATGTATACACTAAGCCGGATAACCCCTTAAACAAATAATTATTTAGCCTAAGTCCCGTTTCAACCACACTAAACCAGGGTTTAAGGTCCCCCTACTCTGACAATTTTTTACACAGGTAAATGAGCCGTGTATTTCTTGAATTTCCGTCTCTTAGCTTTGTATGGACTCATTGATCGTTTACAAACTGAGTTCGGAGATGAAGTGACGGCAGAAAGGCCGCGCCCCACACAGGAAGTGACGTCAGAAAGAAGGCGCCACAGCCAGCTTCATAATTAAGCGGTTTCATAACTCGGAGGTAACCACTGGAAATATGGAGGCGAGTCATCCAGACATGCCCGTGTTTCTCCTTCCGTCTGTACAGACGCTTGTGGAAATCACACATGAATACCTTAAGAGAAAGTGATTGCTACTATTTTGGATACAACATTTCTCAGACGGCAAGAGAACTTTCAAATGTCCAGGTCAGCTGTGATTCTACTTACCGAAAACTTTGTCCATTTGTCGAAGGAGAGTCAACGAGAATGCGGGCCTCCGTGGATGTGATAAAAAAGGTTGCGTGTGCTTTGTATTGCCTGGCCATCGAGGGAAGACTACGGAAAACATTGAATTCTTTTGGACTGACAAAGCAGACTGTATCAGTTATTGTCTGCCATGTATGTCGTGGACTCAACGTCTAGGTCCAGAGTATATAAAGTCACCAAAAACGAATGTACAATGAAGGGGAAGGCAAAACAGTGAGGAGTGTCCTGACCAGATATCTAGATCCCTAGATTGATTGTTGTCAAATGTTCTTTGTCACATTGTTTACTTTTACATTAAAGATTTGATAAATTTATGATGGCTCAGGTGTGATTCACTACAATTGGGCCTCACAGCACACTGGATTCTAGTTAATTGAAATACCACAACACTGGATATTGGTCAGATAAGTTAAATTTAAGAACTTGCACACAAAGCAACACTGGAGGTAACTATGACGTGTGCATTTTCCGCGCATGCGTATTAAGTCACGTTGCGCCGGTTGACGGAGGGCGGGAGGGGGTCTTAAACGACCATTGTGTGTGTGTGTGTGTGTGTGTGTGTGTGTGTGTGTGTGTGTGTGTACAAGGATAAGGTTTTTTTTTTTTTTTTTTTTTTTTTTTTTATTAAGGTTAGGTGGGATTTACCCTGGATAACCTTAGCCGGCTTAGTGGAGAAGGGGCCTGGAGCATGCACGTTTTTTGCTTTGTGGTGAGAAAGAATTTGCCATCAATCCCTTGTGAGTGCTCAGCATTGTCCGCCTATGCCACCGTATAGTGAATATACTTTAGTCCAGAATTTGACATGCAAATGATTTTAGCTAGGTAAATAAGGCATGTACATACTTGTCAGCGAGTATAATCAGTCCAATACTAAGGTAAGCGTTAAAAATCAACTTAATGTGTTATAACCTCATGTGTTTACAGCATTGCCAGCTGTTGGATACACTTCTCTAAAGTGTATCCAAGTTTAATTTCTGTGCTTTTATCCCTTGAGAAGATATACTGCAATAAAAAGTTGCTGAAATGTGAGGGGTGTACTGAACATACAGAAGGAGTCTAAACCAGCAGTGTGCAGCGGTTTCATGTGCGTTGCAGATGTGCTATCCGGTAATTAGTTGTGGTGCAAACGAGTCAACAAACAAACAACATAAAAAAGCCAATAATTTTGGGTTCATTGCAAACAGACATTTATTTGTGGTTGCCAAGCCAATGTAAGGGTATGGCAATATAAATCTGCACGGATCTGCAGTGTTTGGATGTGCTTTACTTTTAGGTGGTCCATGCTGAAGATTCAGGGAAATTATTCGATATGAACTAGTAATTTTTGTTGCCTTATGCATTCACTATATGGCCCCTCAGAAGTGCTAGCATGCGAGAGTTTACATATGCACTAACCATAAGCCACAGAAGCCAATAAAAACAGCAGTAGGTATAATTTAGCGACACCCTAGAAGGAGGTGTAGGGAGGCCATAAAACCCTCCCTTTTAATCCCGGCCGGCACCGCCATGTTTGTTACCCGGAGCTCGGAGATATGCTGGTAATTCATCACACACGCCTGAGCTTCCTCTTAAACCTGGCTGCACACAGAGCGCTTAGAGCACAGCTGCCAAACCAATATCGTAAAAAAAATAAAAACACGGCAAAGACTTCTCCGCCTCTAAGTCAGCCTTCTAAACAATAACAGCAACAACAACAAAAAACACAGCAGAACAAGCCATTTAATCTTGTTTAATCTAAGAGTCAATCTCATAGCAGTGTTAGAAAAAGCAAAAAACGCCTCGTCTTGAAGGCGACTTTCAAACAAGAAAAAATAAATACGCTATGATAGAAATAATGCAAATACTGGATGTGTTTTTTACCTTTTCATTTTGCAAAGTATCCGCCCTCAATGTTTGTTTGCAGGTTTCTGGATCTTCTGGGTCATCAGTGTTTTGTACTGGGGTACCAAAGCTGGAAGAAAATATCACAATTAACATTTACTTTTTACAGCTTTGGTATATTGCTCCTACTATAACTACCGGTAAGATGCATGAATAATAATTATAAACTCTAGACAATTTCAAAAGGTGCATTGTACGGTAGAAATTATTAGATTTGAATGCACAATTTAATGACATCAAATTCTGCTTTACAAATACAATAATGCTCAGTTTTGAAGGATCAATTTGTTTATTATTATAGTTGTCATGGGTCTACTTGATCACTGACATGTGTTTAAAAATTATATTCTGATGTTTGCTAATATTAAAGTTACCTCATTTATGGAGATTATATTATAAAACAATTATACCACACTTCCAAGTATAACTGCAACAACTCAACAATACACTAAATGTAATAGACTTTTGAAATATTAATAATCTTTAATACCTTTTGTGGCATGCCTTTTTATATTTACATGTAATTATAATTTATAATGAAATTAAACTATGCAATAACATCATTATATTAAAAAAAATAATATAAACACATTTTTGATAGGTAACACAAAGAGGAGGAAACATAACATATATTAAAGGTGTAATGTAGTTATACAAATTATATTTGATGAAATGATGAATGGGTTTATTACTAGTATATGTGGATGTAATTATATATGATATGTATCTTGTAATAATATACTGACTACTGTAACATATATCAGGTGATTATGTATTGTACTGTTGATCAAAAAATATGACGAGACAGGGCATCATACGTTTTGTTTCCTTTTGCTCCTTTTTGGACACACAAATGTTTATTTAAAATGTTCTTTTAATATTAATATTGTTAGTTTTTTTTGCAAATAATATTGCACTGGATGCTATTTTTGTTATTTGAATTGTGTATTATTCTTGGTTTGTTGTGTCCAAAAAAATAAAAAACAAATGAAAATTACTGTTATATATATATATATATATATATATATATATATATATATATATATATATATATATATATATATATATATATATATATCTTTTCCCTGCTTTTTGTGTTTGTTATTATTCTTTTTTATTTTTTTCATTTTATTTACTAAGTAACGACATTTTATTTACATAGCACTTTTTCCTCAGAGAGGACTTCACATGGTTAAAGAACAAACCGTACAATGAAATATCAGCATGATGAAACAACTGATATATAGCAAATAACATAATAAATATATACAATGATAAAAAAAATATCAATCGAATATTACAGGTATGCACACAAACAAATGTGTCGGTGTACCTATAGTTGAAGCTGGTAAGTGGAGTGATAAGCAATTTACTCTTGAGACTTACCGTATAAACAAAGTAAAATGTACAACATATGGTCTTTTCTTTTTTCTTAATTTTTATTATATTTAAGTTTGATTCAAGTGACAAGAATTTGACCTTTAATAGTATGTATGACAGAAATGTCACATGTCAGAAAAGACCCTTCAACTGGCATTCAAAGAAAACAGTAGTTCCAATTTGAGGCGCAAAAAGATCACCGAATGACGACAACCAAATCTGATCATCCTGTGTATTTCCCAACTAAAACTATGCTAACTCTGCCCAGACACCTCCTTAAATCACCAGTGACAGCTGTCACACACCCAAGATGGCAAAGCAGAGGAAAAAAAACCTAACATCACACAGTGCACAAACACATCAGCATAAAAGGGCACCGTGCACACCAACTCGCACACGCACACACAATTTCATATTTACTAGCCTGTTCAGATGAAACTTTACGCAGATTAAAAATGTTAAAACTCACATTTGATCAAGCGTGTCTGCACGTTGGTGCCGAGCAGCGAGGGAAAGGCGGCGTTTGACAAAAGTGACAAGTGAGTGGATAGAGAGCATCGAGAGTTAAATCGTTCACTTCAGGAAAAACAAACTTTTCAGTCAAATGGCGTGAAAAAAAAAAAAGGAGCTAAAGAGGAGAGTGAAGGTGGGGGAAAAGAATGACTTCAGATTACAGTCTCAGTGTGTGCTGGTGTGCTTTTAGTTTCCATCAAACTCTTGCAACAATGCGCCCTCGTTTTGATTGATTACTTTTGCGGCGCATTTTATTCAAGAAAGAAAGGTAGACAAATACCGAGTTTAATGTATGTGTGCATTGTGCAGGGAAAAGTTTTATTTTAATGCAACTTTCAATGTAATAGGGCTTCCTGCTAATTCTTTGCTACAACAATGCATGTGTGTGTGTGTGTGACAAGCATTTTTCGTGCAATGTGTACTTTTAAACCTTTACAGTTTACTTAAGCTAAAATTAATATCGTAGCCTTGTTTATTAACCATTCCCTCCAGAATTTCGTTTTTTTGTGATTCTTGCGACCGAACATGCATGAATTTGTGTCAGCTTTTTATAAAGTTGTGGTAAAAGTTTTAAAGCTTTTTTTTTTTTTTTTGTAATTTAATGATTGTTGTTATCGTACATTGATATTTTACTCATTTAATATCATCCAGACTTCAAAGTAGACACTACAGTAAAAGCCTATACTCAGAGTTCATTGTTATGTTAATGTGCTGTTTTAATAATACGAATAACTAACTATAAGTACAGAAATAAAAAGCACCAAAGTCTTCCTCATTGTCAGCTGTCCACTCTGCCGCCAAGTTGCAGACATTTTCTTTGTATGTTTCAAGGTTGAAAAGGGTTTGTCATCTTAAAAATGTTTTTTTTAATATGTTTTTATGTTCCAACACATTTATCCATGCACGTTAAGAGCATTTTTTAACTGTTTAGAGCAAGTTGCAGACATTTCCTTTGTGTGTTTCAAAGTTGAAAAGGGTTTGTCATCTTAAAAATGTTTTTTTTTAATGTTTTTATGTTCCAACACATTTACCCACGCACGTTAAGAGCATTTTTGAACTGTTTAGAGCAGGGGTCCCCAAACGTTTTGACTCGGGGGCGGCATTGGGTTAAAACAATTTGGCCGGGCTGTCTGTCTGTGTGTGTGTCTGTGTGTATATGTGTGTGTGTGTGTATATATATATATATATATATATATATATATATATATATATACACACCTGCATACACACATATATATATATATATATATATATATAAATAAATATATGGTGATTAATTTAGTCATCGATTCGTTGGATCTATGCTATAGGGGCGGTATTGCTCGGTTGGTAGAGTGGCCGTGCCAGCAACTTGAGGGTTCCAGGTTCGATCCCCACTTCAGCCAACCTAGTCACTGCCGTTGTGTCCTTGGGCAAGACACTTTACCCACCTGCTCCCAGTGCCACCCACACTGGTTTAAATGTAACTTAGATAATTGGTTTCACTATGTAAAGCGCTTTGAGTCACTAGAGAAAAGCGCTATATAAATATAATTCACTTCACTATGCGCATGCACAGGGGCATTTTTTTTTTTTTTTTTTAGAAACCTTTAGTTATAAACTGCAACATGTACAAACAGCTGAGAAACAACCAAAATAAGTATGGTGCCAGTATGCTGGGTTTTTTTTTCAATAAAATACTGGTAAGGATAGAAATGTAGTTTGTCTCTTTTATCCGATTATTAATCGATTAATCGAAGTAATAATCAACAGATTAATCGATTATCAAATTAATCGTTAGTTGCACCCCTAATATATATATATATATATATATATATATATATATATATATATATATATATATATATATATATATATATATATATATATATATATTTATACACATATATATATATATATATATATTTATACACATATATATATATATATATATATATATATATACATACATATATATATATATATATATATATATATATATATATATATATATATATATATATATATATATATATATATATATATATATATATATATATTCCTTGTGCACTAATTGACTGAAAAGTGTGCACTTTGCCGATGATGTCATGCTATCGATGGGAAAATGCATTTTATACAATATGATTTGCCTGAGCGGCTAGGAGACAAAGAGTAACAAGCGGTAGAAAATGGATTAGAAAGGACTGAGTAAAAAAAATTATTTAGAAAAAAATATATACATATTATTTTTTATTTTTTTTAAACTTAGGACTTCCCGCGGGCAGAATTTTAGACGTTGGCGGGCATTAGTTCGGGGACCTCTGGTTTAGAGTAATTTATAGTAGTCATTTTTGTTAGTAAATGAGAGACCATGAGAGATTATTATCACACTTCAACAACTCCATCATGTAAAGCTGCTTCTCTACTAGGTCAACATTACAAAATGGAAATCTGTTATCAAATGTTTTAACCTGGATAAATAAATATTAAATAAAAATACAATAACATGTAAACTAGGCAGTGAGCAGGCCGGTGTGTTGCCAAATGTTTATATACTGTACTACATTACCCAGAAGGCTTAGTGCCATTGACACAAACCAGAACTCTTCTGAGCTGCATGCAAGAATGACAATTATGCCGTTTGAGCAATAAAGAGTTAATATATTGTTACACCTTGTTGTTCCTGGTTACTTTTTGATTACAGAGTTGGCGCGCGTTAGAGCGCCACTCCGAGACAATTTTGACAGGTGAAAATGACGCTGATTGGCCGACATGCGCGAGGAAGGACGCGCATAATTCCCATGAACTGTGAGTGATTAACTACATGTGTGGTATTGCAGTATTATTATTGCTCCCGGGTCAGAAAGTCAACATGACAATTGATGATATCAGACAAGAGTGAGTGTGCGCTGTCTCACGCTTGCATTCTTAATTATGCATATAACAAATGAGGCTATATGCCTAACCACATTGTTGCATATAATCAAGTAGCAGCGCAGGACAAATAGTGCAATATCACACCAGATGAAAGGGGGAATTCCTATTTAGAGTCATAAGTGTCTGCGAGAATGTGACTGAAGCGCGTATTGGTGCATGAGTGTGTTATTAAAAGCAGACTCTCGATTTCTCAACGTGTCACTCAAGCCTATTAGGCAAAAAGCTAACAAAATTTGTCATGAATATGCAGTAATAACATGCAAATTGCTACCCCCTGTCCTTGCCCCTTTGTGTATATGTGCATGCATTTGCCCTGGGGGCTACAGACGCCGGCTTTGTAATTCCTCCCACACCATTAAAGCAACAGGGCATAATTCATGGAACAGAAACATTCAAAGTAACTGGCATAGACGCGCACAAACACAAACGCCAAGCAGTCACATTTAAAGGTTAATGTACAACAGGTTAGGATTTGATGTCTACAAGTTCTCTGCACACAAACATGTAGATGGTCTGTTGCCTCTGTCTCCCCAGGGTGATGTTTGACACAGCTCGGGTGCTGCCACAGCAATTAACCCCCTTGTTAATGAGAGGAGCTCTGTCAAGCAGCCAGATGGCATCGCCTGGTACGCTGCCATACACAATCGTTGGGAGGCTTGCCGTGCAAACACCTCACCCCTTAACACACCGACAAACTGTTACGGACCCCCACTGCTCCCTCAATCTGCTCCCCTCCCTTGCATGGCAGCTGTTTATCCACGTCCCGTCACTACAGATGTCACACACAACCAGCTGGGGAAGGAAATCACAAGGAGGATCGCTCTGCTCTCCCTGCACTAAAAGATGCCGCCATGATTGATTGATACAGTCATTAGAGTTGCTGTAGTACAGGCTAGGTCAGCTGTAACATTATGAATATGATCTGATTATTTGTGATGAGATCATGCAAAGGGGGGTAGTTACAGAATAGCCATGCTCGTTGTGCATGTGCCAGTCCCCCGCACAAGCAGCCAGCCACTGGGCCAGGTATTGATCAGTTAGCTTGAGCTAATAGGGGAAGAGGAGCCTGACCTGGGAAAGTCAATATGGAGAAAAAGAGACACATCCTCATCCTGTCCAGGGAGAGAGAGAGGCGCATGGCAGGGAAAAGGGGGGTAAAGTGACTGTGCATCTACTAGTGTCCCCGCACAAGACAATTCGGCAATTCACACTTTTTTTTTTTTTTAAACTTAGGACTTCCCGCTGGCAGAATTTTAGACGTTGGCGGGCCGTAGTTCGGGGACCTCTGGTTTAGAGTAATTTATAGTGTAAAGCTGCTTCTCTACTAGGTCGAGTTTGATGTCAAAGTTAAGGATGAATTATCTATGGCTCCCGGGATGACATTTGATTAGTATTAGAACCGGCCCGCAGGCCACATCCGCCTGCTGCTGTTTTGCACGCACCAATACTCCATCAGTGTTGGTGCTAGGAATTTTCAAAATGGGGTCCCTGCCGTAGGGCTGGGCGATATATCGAATATACTCGATATATCGTGGGTTTGTCTCTGTGCGATATAGAAAATGACTATATCGTGATATTCGAGTATACGTTCTCACGCAGTTGCTTTTAGCTGTGGGCATTACACTATAGGCTCTTCTCACTCTTTCTTGTCTCTCCTTCTCACAGAGACATAAAACAAGCGCACCTTCTTACATACGTCACATACTGTCGCGCGTGCAACGTCATACGCTCTCGAGGAGCAGAGGTAG
This sequence comes from Nerophis lumbriciformis, assembly GCF_033978685.3. Lineage (NCBI taxonomy): Eukaryota > Metazoa > Chordata > Actinopteri > Syngnathiformes > Syngnathidae > Nerophis > Nerophis lumbriciformis. The sequence continues at coordinate 28,801,484 of NC_084554.2, read as the reverse complement.
CAGAGAGGAATGTACCATAGGTAAAGTTAGCTGTGGCAGCTAACTTTTGTGGCAGGTGCAAGTGGAGCGGTGCAAGTGGTAATACGAGAGAGACAAGGTGCGAATCTGGTAACAAATGAAGGAAGAAGAATTAATTTCCCACAAAAACAGGGGTCCATCGTCTGGCGGTGGTTTGGCTTCAAGCGGGAGGATGTTGAACAGACAACCGTAATATAATATGTCTAGTATGCGGCAAAAGCGTTGCTACAAAAAGTAGCGGCACTACTAATTTATAGCATCATTTGAAAAGTCACCCGCTAGAGAAGGAAGAGTGCTTGAAACTCTGCATGTCAACATCTCAGCTGGTGCCACACCAACAAAATGCCGAAGCAACCTGCACATCAACACCATTTCCAGATCAACACCGTATGAAACAAATAGTCAGCAACAGAAGGAAATAACGTCCGAAGGAACCTATTATGCAGCTATATTTTATTTGACACTTATTGAAATATCTTGTGTGACATCATGCACAAAAGTGCACTTAATTTGTTTTAAACTACTGTAGTGGCATTTTGTACAAAAAGTGCACTTTAATTTAGTCTGACAATCTTGCACTTTCTGTTTTGGAAATTACATGAATGTTTGTGCCACTGCTTAATAACTGTTTAATAAATACAGTTTTGGTAAATTGACTTAGTTGTGATTTCCCTCTCTGCATAAAAGTTTAACATTAGCATGTATTAATGTAGTATGAACAAGAATATTTGATTGTAGACGCATAGAATCATCATACTGGTGTGATTATATGCATCAAGTGTTAATTCAAGGCTAAGGCAAAATATCCAGAACATGGCCTAAAAATATTGAGATATTAATAAAAGGCCATATCGCCCAGCCCTAGTTCCAACTATACCAATAGTGACAAACTATAAGGCAGTGGTGTCAAAGTCAAGGCCCACGGGCTGGACCTGGCCAGTAGGATGAATGAATGATCTATGGCCCCCGGGATGATATTTGATTAGTATTAGAACCGGCCCGCAGGCCACAGCCGCCTGCTGCTGTTTTACACGCACTAATACTCCATCAGTGTTAGCGCTAGGAATCCCACATTTTTGTAACTGTTTTGAAAACAAATAATGAATGTTTGCATTATCATGTTATATCTCACATTCTATATTGTGTTTTGGAAAAAGGTTGTCATAAACATTACTTAATTCATTTAAAAAAATACAAAAGAAAACAATGTTTTATGCATATGTAAATGTATTCAGTTATAAACATTCATTCACTTTCCTCTATCCTTCATGGATCTAAGCTTTACCGCTGCTAGTAACACTTTAGTATGGGGAACATATGAACCATTAATTAGTTGCTTATTAACATGCAAATTAGTGACATATTGGCTGTTAGTCATTAAGTACTTATTAATGCACTATTCTGCATGGCCTTATTCTACAACCAGTAAGCCATTAACTAAGAGTCTTCCCTAACCCCAACCTCAACCCAACCCTAACCCCAACCCCAACCCCAACCCTAACCCTGACCCTATGTTAATAAGCAACTAATTAATGGTTCATATGTTCCCCATACTAAAGTGTTACCATTTTCTTTTTTTGTAATATTTTCAGAATGTGTTTGTTCTATTTTTGGCCAAAGTAAGACAAACAAAACAATCTGAAGTTGTCTTTATTTTTTTAGTTTTAAAGCCATGATTTTAATAGTCCGGCCCGCGTGTGCACAGATTTTTCTCCATGCGGCCCCTGAGCTAAAACTAGTTTGACACCCCTGCTATAGGGTGTCTTAGAATAGTCGTAAGGATGGGGGATAAGGCCAAAAATCTATTACAATATATATTGCAGTCTCCTGCAATAACAATATTTATCACAATACATAAATTGTATATAAATGATAATAAAACCTTTTCAGAACGGGTTATAAAGGCTCCTAATTTGGATGCCGACGTATTTGTTAACATTGTGCGCCAATTTGGGTTGTAATATTTTGTCAAAACTATTATTAATATAGAGTACTGGTTAATTTACTGTTAGTAGTAACATGGTTCTATCTACACTTCTGTTAAAATGTAATAAACACCTATTTTGTTTGGATACTTTACATTCATTGTGGGCAATATTACAAATTTGGGTATCTCATAACAAATAGTTACAGGGGCAATATTGGTCATACCAGTGGCGATACTGATAATTTGTTTAAGGTCATTGAATGATGATCATTCAATGATTTAAAATTACAACTATAATCAGACAAAAACAAAGAATGGTGGTGTAGGAATATCAATTAAATGTTTAAATCATTTCTTATTATTGGCTCTGATCTACATCCTTTGTTTTTGCCTTCAAATCCCTTCTGTGTCCAAGGACTAATTTCCTGTGTTTTTAAACAATAAGAAAAACACAAAATATGTTTTGGATTATAATTAATATCGATCTAAACACTGTAGTCTCGACTATATGATAATATCGTACTTGGTATATGGGTTTCTACACCAAAATTCATCTATTTATTAAACTTTTTCAACTTCTTCTCCAGATTTTGGCGCGCTCTACCTTCCACATTTTTCACCTGATTCAAACAGTTCCAACTTCAAACTGTTCAGCCTATTTGGGAATCGCGGGCTTTCCCTTGACAAATTCTAAAAATTCCCAGATTTTCCAGAATTGCAGGTTTTTCCATTCAAAATAAATTGGCCATTTTTCAAACTTCCACCATTTCCACATTGTTCAACTGATTAAAACTAGAGATGTCCGATAATGGCTTTCTTGCCGATATCCGATATTCCGATATTGTCCAACTCTTAATTACCGATTCCGATATCAACCGATACCAATATATAAAGTCGTGGAATTAACACATTATTATGCCTAATTTTGTTGTGATGCCCCGCTGGATGCATTAAACAATGTAACAAAGTTTTCCAAAATAAATCAACTCAAGTTATGGAAAAAAATGCCAACATGGCACTGCCATATGTATTATTGAAGTCACATAGTGCATTATTTTTTTAACATGCCTCAAAACAGCAGCTTGGAATTTGGGACATGCTCTCCCTGAGAGTGCATGAGGAGGTTGAGGTGGGCGGGGTTGGGGGGGGGCAGGGTTTTGTAAGGGGTAGCGGGGGGTGTATATTGTAGCATCCCGGAAGAGTTAGTGCTGCAAGGGGTTCTGGGTATTTGTTCTGTTGTGTTTATGTTGTGTTACGGTGCGGATGTTCTCCCAAAATGTGTGTCATTTTTGTTTGGTGTGGGTTCAGAGTGTGGCGCATATTTGTAACAGTGTTAAAGTAGTTTATAGGGCCACCCTCAGTGTGACCTGTATGGCTATTGACCAAGTATGCATGGCATTCACTTGTGTGTGTGAAAAGCCGTAGATATGCGATTGGACCGGCACGCAAAAGCAGTGCCTTTAATGTTTATTGCCGCTCTGTACTTCTCCCTACGTCCGTGTACCACTTCGTACAGTGGTGTTTTAAAAAGTCATAAATTTTACTTTTTTAAACCGATACCGATAATTTCCGATATCACATTTTAAAGCATTTATCGGCCGATATTTTTGGACATCTCTAATTAAAACCATTCCACCTTCAACATATTCCACTCATCCTGGACATTCAAACTTTTATTTTTCCAAGTTCAAAAAAATTCCAAGAATTCCTGTTTTTTCAAACCCTATTCCTTCCACATTTTTCAACCCAATCCAACCGTTCTACCGTCCAAACATTTCTCTTAACCAGGACAATAAACCAAGATGTTTTTCGAACTGGAAAAATTCCCAGTTTTCCCGAAATTCCAGGAATTCCTTAATACCATTTCTCAATTAAAAATTTTACTACTTCAACGTTTCTCGACCGATTTGAAAAATTCCAACATCAACCATTTCAACTCATTCAGACCATTCAAGTTTTTTACCATTTTCAAAAGAATTCCCGCTTTTCCTGAAATTCCCAAATTGTTGGGAAATTCCCATTTAAATCATTGGTACATTCTTCAAAGTTCAACAACTCCCACATTTTTCATCTGATTCAAACGGTTCCAACCTTAAAATATTCAGTCTGTTTGGGAATTGTGTGCTCTACTTTAACAATTCTAAAAAAATTCCAGGATTTCAGTTCAACGTCAGCATTGGAGCATTCACACGCAATTCCTTAAGGAATTGCCTCATCTAGTTACTGTTGATATTTGTATCGATCTGCTCAACTTTGTTTAAATTCAAGAGCATATCCTCCTATGGTGTTTAGTGTGGCATATTTAGCGATTCCTCTTCCTCCAGTGATGATGCTTGTAAGAAAAGTAGTGTATTTTCTGCCATGGAGGTAGGGATTGCTGACTTTAGAAGTGGCTTTGCACCGTGGCGTGACATTAGCTGCTACCAACAATGCTACAGTACGTTGAGGACGCGTTTATTCACTTGTGACTGGCAAATGTGTGCGACACAGCCAGAATGTGTAATCAGCATGCAACATCACGACATAACGATAGTATTCCTCAGCCATATTCATTTAATTGATATCGTCTATTCCGCCCGTCCCTAATAATCGACTATTTAACGATTCAATTAGGAGGAGTATGATTTGACTATTAACCTTCCAGTCGAAGGGTCGGATATTGAGTACTTAAAACCTCAAACATTCAGCAGGTGGGTTATGTCACACATAAAAACACATCCACTAGCTGTCATATGCATTTTGTAAAAGCTAGAAAACACAACCACAGATGACTGACACAAAAACAATTTTGTATCTCTAAAATCAGCTTTTTTTTGCCCCCAACTAACTTTCCACTGCTTTTTGACTGAGGAAAACTGCACTAAAGATAACAAGTGTTAAAAAAAAAATGGGGAAAAAAACACATATGATTATGCTAAAATAAATAATAAAAAAATGTCAGGAAAACCGAAAGTGTAAAAAACAATACAAAACAAAAAATAAAAAACATACGACACATCAATACATTGATAGATCAGTGTGTTCTGTACAGCATTTGAACAGAATATTTAAATATAAAATAAATCTGCAGATAAACAGAAAAAAACAGAGGGAATTGAAAAGTAGATACAAGACTCAGGATACATATAGACGCGCGCACACACACACACACACACACACACACACACACACACACACACACACACACACACACACACACACACACACACACACACACACACACACACACACACACACACACACACACACACACACACACACACACACACCTGGCTGAGTGATGCTACCCTCGAGGGTGGCTTCAATCTGATGTGTTTAATGTTGACGCTGGTGGCAAAAAAACCACACACACACACACACACACAAACACACACACTCACCCGCTGTTTCAACCTGCTTGTCATTTCATTTCATGAGACGTGATTTACTCATTTCATTTATTTTATTATTACTATATGTGCAGCCATTTAAAGTGCTCAAGGTGTGATGTAAATCCCCCCTCCTGTTTGCCTGACAAGCGACCTAATCCATCATGCCCGTCAGTAAAAAAAAAAAAACACGGCAAAAAACGCCCAAAACTTGTGCCGCAATGTGTGCAAACCACAACGCTGATTTGGCCGGGAGTTTTAATTGGCTGCACTCTGCAGGCTGTCATGCAACACACTGGGTAAACTCTCCCTGTAATGGGATGTGTTTTTAATTTCCATACAGTATGACAGCTGCTGATAGCACAAAACATTGGAAGCAGTGTTTTCTTCTTTTTTTTTTGATCGGAAAGACAAAGGTAAAGTTCTGCAACGTTTCTTAGGCCCTTGAATGCCTCTTATCAAAGTATAATTTTATGTACAGTGTAGGGTTGTACGGTACACCGGTATTAGTATATTATTGGTGGATCTACACCTAACATCCACTGTAATGATACCAAGTACAGGAGCATATCTAGTCGATACTACTATGATTACGTCGATATTTGTTGGCATCACAACATCTTCTTGCGTCTTTTTAAAATGTATATTATGTTTATAAACTCAGGAAATATGTCCCTGGACACATGAGGACTTTGAATATGACCAATGTATGACAATGTAACGACTTGGTTTCAGATTGATACCTAAATTTGTGGTATCATCCAAAACTAATGTAAAGTATCAAACAACAGAAAAATAAGTGGTTACTACATTTTAACAGAAGTGTAGATAGAACATGTTAAAAGAGAAAGTAAGCAGATATTAACAGTAAATGAACAAGTAGACGAATAATTAATTTTCTACCACTTGTCCTTAATAATTTTGACAAAATAGTACAATGGAAAATGACAATATGTTACTGCATACGTCAGCAACTAAATTAGGAGCCTTTGTTTGCTTACTTACTAATAAAAAGACAAGTTGTCTTGTATGTTCACTATTGTATTTAAGGACAAACTTGCAATGAGAAACATTTGTTTGATGTACCGTAAGAATTTTTGTTAAAATAAAGCCAATAATGCCATAGTACCGAAAAGTACCGAAAAGTATCGAAATAATTTTGGTACCAAGAACAAAATATTGGTATAAGGACAACACTAGTGCAGTGTATGCATTGATGCCACATTGACCTGACTATACAACAACCTTGAATAGTGTATACCCTACCTATTGCTATTCGTCAGGAAATTCCAAAGAGATCAGTCTTTTGGTGCCATTTCTAAACAAGTCCAGAATCTAACATGATCAGTTCAAACAAGTGGTGCATCACCTTGCCACATCTCATGTGTGCTGGTATGCCAACATATATGTTTGAATCTTTGAACACCTTATGTTCAATTTATTCTATTCAGAAAAGTTTTAGGTATAATAAATGTTTTTTACCTTGACATGTTTTGACTGGTCAGGTATGACAGTATACCTAAAATGTGCATCAATCGGAGAAGCTGAACATATATTCAACAAGAAGACAATTCATTTTCTACCAGCTGATGAAACAAGTGTCACTGTCCACAGTAAATCCAGTTTTATATCCCTTTGGACTGACAGGATGCCCACCAATAAAAGAACCCCAAAACCGACTCTTTCAAGCTGAACTGAAATGTGAGGACAAGCAAAGATTGAACTATTTGGCACAGATTTCTTTTAAAATCCGACCCAGATCTCGCTCATTTTTTAATATAAATTGGATATGTAACTGATCAGAATGCAGTGTGAACTTTTATTTTTTGTTACAACCTATACGTCATTGAAAGGGGACAAACGTCACAATTCTTCCCCAAAACAAAATTGTCAACTCTGGTTGCGTATAACGTATTTGCCAGACTACAGAGTGCACCAGGTATATAGAAGCAGCACCCATTAAATTTTAGAAGAAAAATATATGTTTCCATATATTAACCGCACCAGATTACAAGCCGCAGATATCAACGTTGTGAAATTAGTTTTTTACACAGATACATTTTGTACAGGCTTATTAACATACTCTTATTTTGTTTCCAAGCGGTGTTTGTAACACAGCAGTAAAATGGCTGATCAAACAAAACAGAAGTCATTATAATGGACCAACTATCTGCGGAAGCTAGGTCTCCAATTAGCTAAACACACTCAATAACTTCACGGTGAACTTTTGGTAAATTTATTGAGGAATTTGTGAAACTGAAACAATACAAAGAATGCCATTGTAAGTTTAAAATACTAACACATATGTTTTGTAAGTATGAAATGTTTTAATTATAATGGAAAACGTTGGTTGGAGTGATAAATTAAGAAACCATATGTGTAGAAACACTATGGATGATGAGTGGACGGAATGGCTCTTTTACTTCTAGTTCAAAGCATTAAACAGAAAGAAATACTGCAGTGAGCGTAGTGAGTGCAGTGAGCAAACTCGTCCAAAATAACACGCAATTTCAGTATCTCTGTGGGTGTTTTATGAAAAATATTTGTTGCACAGAAAACATTATGGTCGTTAGCGAAGAAAAATCCATCAATTAGTCACACCATTTTTTAAGCAGCTTGGTTCAAAGCGTAAGAAAAAAGTTGCGACTTATAGTCCGGAAAATACGGTACTCCTTGAAATTGGGAATTTTACTTCCGTAAACACAGGGTTCCGCATGTGATGTCATGCTTAGTGTGCGTGCGGGTCACTTCACGGACGCATTACTTACATCGGTTACAGGTTTTTGCCCATATGTGACATGTATCTGATTTTTTTCATGTCAATGTGAACAGTCCAATTCCGATTTTTTCTTTTCAAATTTAACCCAGACCTCTCTCGTATGTTGATATAAATCTGATCCGATGCAACTGCAGTCTGCACGATTGGGTTGTGTTCATCCGACCTACACGTCAAACAGCGACAAATGTCATAATTGTTTGCTAAAATAGAAGGTCGGGAAAAGAAATACTGGACAAATAGGCAAAAAAAGATAAAAATATGATGTTTTAGAACTCTCGCCGATGTCAACACACGTCTAAGTAAATGCCCCTCAAACTGCTTGATCCTAAATCTTTTCCCTCTTACTTCTTAATCTATTACACCAGTGGTTCTTAAACTTTTTTATCAAGTACCACATCACAAAACATTGGCTCTCCAAGTACAAACATCAATACAGTAGCGTTGTAGGCCTAAGTTTTCATTAAAAACAAGGCAGAGGTTTTATTTAACAAATACCGGTATAATTATCATTTTTGGCCACTGTACCACTACACACAAAACAGAGGCTCTGTGTTTGAATATACCTCGGGGTCTTGTTCACGAGTGAGGGAAGAGTGGATTGTGAGATCGACAGGCGGATTGGTGCGGCGTCTGCAGTGATGCGGACCCTGTATCGATCTGTCGTGGTGAAGAAAGAGCTGAGCCGGAAGGCAAAGCTCTCAATTTACCGGTCGATCTATGTCCCTATCCTCACCTATGGTCATGAGCTTTGGTGGTTCGGGCATCTGGTTAGAAGGAGGTGTTTACGGCACGTCCGACCGGTAGGAGACCACGGAGAAGACCCAGGACACGGTGAAGAAACTATGGCTACGATGGTGAGGGAGGATTAGAAATTAGAAATCTACTACATAAAAAGATCGTATTCAACCAAAAATCTGAGTTTCGGCTTTGTTCCCTGCGATATGAACGTAGTCAAGAAGTATGTTTGGCGAAGTCAAAGTGAGGCTTTCAAACCTCCCAACACAGTAGCAATTGTCAAACACGGTGGTGGTAGCATCATGTTCTGGGGCTGTGTTGATGCCAGTGGTACTGGTGCGCTGTACTCATGCATATATTCAGGTTTCATCAAACATATATTGACATAGTTTCCCTAAGGGAAACTGGGTAAGACACAGCACACTGACAAAGCTTAATCTATTGTTACTATAACAATCTGCAAGGTTATTACAGTTCGCTTCTATTTCTTCCCCTCCATCTATCTGCTTTCTTTTGTAATTCAAGTTATCATTACATATATGTGTTGTTCCATTTGAAACAATTGTATTGTTGATAATAGAGGTTATTAATATTATTATTCATTATAAATAGTGCTATTTCTATTGATATTTTTATTGCTCCATTTGCAGTGCAATAATGTTCATTGTCATTTCTGTGTTATTAATATTTACTTCACTAACTGTATAGTCCTCGGGAAGTACAACCTGAAGCCTGACCTGCTGCTGACCTTCTACCGCTCGTCCATCGAGAGCCTGCTGACCTACTGTATTACGGTATGGTGCGGAAGCTGCACTGCAGCAGACAGGGAGAGGCTGCAAAGAGTGGTCAAGACGGCTCAGAAGATCATCGGCCGCCCTCTCCCCTCTCTGACGGACATCTACACCTCCCGCTGCCTCAACAGAGCCAGTGCCATCATCAAGGACAGCACCCACCCTGGCTCTGACCTGTTCCACCTGCTGCCCTCTGGGAAGCGCTACAGGTGCATTAAAACCAAAACAAACAGGCTAAAGAACAGCTTCTTCCCCAGGGCCATAACCATCCTGAACGGACTGCCCCATTGTCCCTCATAACTGCCTTCTCTTCGGTGCAATAACCCATTCCACCAACCACCCTGTTTTTGTTTTTTGTTTTTTCATGTATATATTCATTTCACACCATATTCATTGCACTTCTACATTTTTTATATTTTTATATATTTGCACATTGTTTTTCTAGCATGCACACATCGCACTGTATGGAATGGCCTCAATCTCGTTACCTTGCGTAATGACAATAAAGCTGATTCTGATTCTGATTCTGTATCTTTGGTATCACTTTTTGTATCATATTTGTACATATCGTATTTGCTGATGCTGTTCTGTTATTGTTGTGGTTGTTGTCTCTTTGTCTTATCTCCCTCTTTTCCCCGCAATTTCCCCCTCTGTCTTTCTTTTTTCCTCTTTCTATCCCCTCCTGCTGCGGTTCGGCTGCGCCAAACATTAATATAAATCCATTCATAAGGCAACAAGAGAAGAATCCCACACTTCTCTTTTTTAAAGTAAATCTACATCAACAATATGAATTGCCTGAGTGGCTGGACAGGACAACAACATATATAATAATAATAATCATGGTTGTTATGTGAATTGAATTTAAAAAAAATAATGAACTGTATCTATTCAGTGCATGAGTATGGTTACACTGTAGAAAAGTTATTATGTTGTGCTCGATTCATGATGTGTGAAAGTTAATATAAATCTCTCTTCAAGGGAGGTCTAAAACAGAGGCGGAGCGAGTCTTTAGGGGCCTTACAGCACTGCATGGTGGGAAACATCATTTAGGGATTTACATATTGCCATGGGGAGAGTGCTGATGCGCTTATCTGCTGTGAAGCTCAGCCTCCCTGAGGAGGAGGATCCAGTCCCTGAGGACAACTTTACTGTCCCCTTCTTCACTACATGGGGAACCTGGGTTTGTGTGCTTGTAGTCTTTTATTAAGTTAGCATTAGAGCAGTGTTTCTTAACAATAGGGCCGGGGCCCATTGGTGGGCTGTGAGCGCCCCCAAGACAGCCGCCAAAAAATCTGAAGAAGTTACTTAAGCGCAAAAATTATGACTATAACTTAAAAACTTTCATTTGCACTTTCATGTTATTTAAGAAACATACATTGTATGATTGTTTATTATTAAGTTAGAAAGTATTTATATTAGCATTGCGTAATTGGATGTGAATGTATTTGAATGAATAAATGTATTTATTCCGGCAGAACTATATAGCAACACTTCATCACTCTTTGTAATTTGACAGACATGCAACGGTACCCACTGAAAAGGCATATGGGAAAAAAGCAAGAATGCTTATCCATGCCCCGCCCCTAATTTACAATCAACTTATATTTTGGTTATTGATGTTGGTTATATAGTCCGAGTTTCAACAGCAGATTTGATGGATACATTACAATTTCAGAACAAGAATAACACTTTGTCAATAGCATTGAGCGACCATGAGAGTAGCTCCATCTTGCCTGGGTATCTTTCGTTTTCTGAACCCTTGTCTGGTGTTATGTGCCTTATTCCACAGTGAGTTATTTTGCACCTGTGTTCCACAGTTGAGATAGTTCAAACATCTAGTCATGTTTTTGATAGTTTCCCAACAACACATTTTTTACCGCAAGGTTGAACACTCTTAGGCTAGAAGACAGTTTAATTTCTCCGCTCACATTGTCCCACAGTTTCACCCCCGCTATAGATAACGTTTGAGCTTTGAATGTGGAATTCACCATGTTATGTTTGAATTTCAGGACACCCCTGAGTTCATGTGGACCATCTCTGAGTGAAAACAGACTCTGTATATTTGCAGGTAGAGCCCTTTGTGAGGCCATAAACATAACTTGAAGGCTACTGTATTGGATTATATCATGTAGTTTAAGAAAATTACTCATTTTTATTTATTATTATTTTTCATCAGTTTTTAGGAGTCCCTTCTTTTGCAGTATATTTGATTAGTATTTAATTATGTAATCAGCCTGACGTCACTCTTGACAATATGTGTCATTAACACATGCTTTCGTATCATTTGAAAAGGTTTTTACTGTTAAACTGTAAGTAGGTTACATATAATTATTGAATACGATTAAAATCAAGATATTACTGTTACTGGCATGGGCTCCTCAGTAGTGGAAATGTTGGACCCCGAGGTTAAAAAGGTTAAGAACCCCTGCATTAGATAATGTCTTGAATTGCCATGAGTATACTATACATACTTTTGGGATGGTCCATCAAGGCAAGGTAGCAACAATGTCCTCAGCTCAACAACATCGGGCACCTGTGTAAACAAACAGGAAACAAAGTATAAGAAACAGTACAATCTGTCTCTGACATATTGGCAGAGTTAATTTCCCTCATTTTAGGGAATTTATTTTGCGGAATGTAATTGTCTCGTGTTGTAATGTGCAATCAAGTTTGACGGAGCGCCTCTGCCCTACCGCTGGAAACAAGCATCTTGATCACGGCGGCAACAAAACAGGGAAGAAAGACATGAAATTAAAATACAAATTGCCACTCGGAGAAGAGACAAACATCTTCTGATTTTGCTTAAGAACATGCTTGACAGTACAATCAAATACGACGACAAACTTCCCTCCGAATAAACAAAGACAGAGTAAAAAAAACTATTTTAAATTAGATTTAGGGATATTAAAAGGGACCCTCAAATGCTGACAACATTGTCCCTTATTTCATAGTTTTGGACCTAAAACATGATGTCTACAGGTACAATTCCTCTCGAAATAGACACAGTAGTGCTGTCAGGCTTGTTTTCTAATGAGTTTCAACAAATTCTGCAACACCCACTTTTAGTTCCTAAATGTGGATGGGCCTGCATCAGCCTGCTAACGTCACTTGCAGAAGATTGAAGGCAATCTTATATTACGTAGCATGTGTTTTGGTACCATCTTCATCCTGAATCACAATATTGTTGCCCAGAATTTGAAGGAATCAGCAAATATGTCTGCCAGATGCATTGTTGGAGGTTGTAGCAATACAACTAAAGAAGGAGTCAGTCTTCACACATGTCCAAATGATGGGAATAATATGAACGTATGGACCTCGTCAGTCAAATTGACCTCGGCAAAATGGGACTGATCAAGGCAAAGCAAGGCAAGATTATTTATAGAGCACTACGCAATTCAAATTGCTTAATCCAGTGTTTTTCAACCTTTTCTGAGCCAAGGCACATTTTTTTAATTGAAAAAATCCTGAGGCACACCACTAACAGAAAACAATGAAACTCAGCAGCCGATATTGACAGTAAAAAGTTGTTCTCGCAATTGTTGGATATGAACTCAAACCATAACCAAGCATGCATCACTATAGCTCTTGTCTCAAAGTAGGTGTACTGTCACAACCTGTCACGTCACGCTGTGACTTATTTTGAGCTGTTTGTTGTTTTCCTGTGTGTAGTGTTTTAGTTCTTGTCTTGCGCTCCTATTTTAGTGTTGATTGTCATGTACGGATGTACTTTGTGGACGCCGTCTGCTCCACATGCTGTAAGTCTTTGCTGTCGTCCAGCATTCTGTTTTTGTTTACTTTTGAGCCAGTTCAGTTTTAGTTTGCCTAGCCATCCCTAAGCTTCAATACCTTTTGTTTATTTTTGGTTTGAGTATTAGATACCTTTGTACCTGCACTCTGCCTACCGCTGTCTACATATTGTGATCACGACCAACCATGTTACAGACATCCACAAAGCAATTAGCTACCTGCTGCCACCTACTGATATGGAAGAGTATTACACAGTTACTCTGCCGAGCTCTTGACAGCACAGACAATAATTACTGGTTTGCAAAAAATATTTTTAACCTAATTAAGTCAAATTACATAATTTCCCACGGCACACCAAACAACATATCACGGTACACTAGTGTGCCGCGGCACAGTGGTTGAAAGACACTGGCTCAATCAAGCAAGAGGAGTGTAATTTACAGCAATCATTTTAATATTTCTGACTTCGAAGAAGATAGGTTTTGGTCGAAGTTTAGATGAAAAAAAAAAAAAAGAAAAAAAGACTAAAGCCAAATGTCATCCCTAAAAATGTGTGTGTGTGTGTGTGTGAGTGATAATGGGGGATCTGGGTCATCGGGGTATTGTTTTTAACTTTGTAAAGCACTTTGCGTTGCATTTCTTTTAAGTATGAAAATGGCCTTATAGATACATTTTGATTTAAGTCAAAATCTGCAGAAAAATGGAAAAAAAAAAGAGCAGACCTGGCGCTCAAAAACGAGAGAAAAAGTAGGTAACCTGCTAGTATTTAATTTGTCGTCCTCTTCCACTGATATTTACCTCAAGATGCTTGAGGAAATGCTTAAAGCGCATGAGGAAACTCAGGCTTGGGGACATGGAAGAGCCGGCAGGCCCAGAAATTAATGTTTTGCTCATAATGTTTTGCAAGTAATGATCAAGTTTCCCATGTCTTTTTCCACACTCTCTGTACAAGGAAATGGGCTCCAGTTCTGTAGATGATGTCACACAAGGAGGGGGCGGCATATCGAGTGTGGCGATGGAAAGGGGGTGTCAAGTTATGTTTTGTTTGTACTCTCCCCTAACTTGAAAAGGGTTTTGACTTTTTGACCAGGGGTCAGTGTTGGGTTAGTTACTGAAAAGCAGTAACTAGTTACAGTTACTAGTTACTTCATTTCAAAAGTAACTCAGTTACTAACTCAATTACTTACACCAAAAAGTAATGCGTTACTGTGAAAAGTAACTATTTAGTTACTTCTTTTTTCTTTAAAGCTCCAATTAATGCCCTTTTAGCCTTCATTTCAGTACTGTTATTGTAGTGGAGAATAATACAATCTGTTGATCAACTTGACATGCATTTGCATCACTCAACTCTGCTAAGCCATGTGGTCTACATACAACACACAAAGACAAAGATATGTTACAAAGGCCAATTTGTTTCTGGCCAGAACAAATTGACAAAACTATTTTAAATAGCTGCAACATAACATACATAAGTAACAAACAGCATAATAACAGCATAGATGTAAACCAAGAAAGGCACACACTACATACACAAAGTCTAACCAGGCATTTTCTTCCTCAAGTAATTCTTATACAAAATCATGTCTGAAACCCAGAACACTACACATTTCCCCAGTTTTAGTTTAGAGATAAGGAAAGATTGGCCTGGCCCACTAGGATCCCTCTTTATGTTTGTGAACTTTATAGTCTATACATTTAGAGTGATGTGATAATCAAACACTCTAGAAGTCTAGAATGAAAGAGTATATAAGAGAATTGACAGCAACGTTCCCTCTCAGGAGCGCGCATGTGCAATTGCGCACTGCTCAAGCGTCCTCTGCGCACGGCAAATCTATGCCATGCACAAAATCAAATAAAAAAATAAGCGCATAACAATTTTCCACACGACACGGACACGACAGAGAAAACCGTTTTCGTCATCATTGTTCAAATATTGTAACGTCTGTCGAGACGCTTTGAGGACATGAATTCCATCCATCACTTTACTGAGCAAAACTCTTTACTGTCGGCCATAAACACATCACCAAAACATTAGTAAAAAAAATTATATCTAGCAAAACTGGTCATTTTTTGCAGTACAAACCAGACCAAAAGCAACTTTGTTATATCAACAGCAGCCGCTCGCTCTCTCACGTGCGCCAACACTTGCACATATGGCACTTAGCCAGTGATGCGTTTACAGCCACACAAAAAGTCGGACAACTCCAACACCACACATAAAGTGTAATTCCAGGTCGTTACACTATGATTTACCAATCAAATGTGTGCTTATTCTAGTGTCATTTATTAGGAATCTTAATTTATAAATATTAATCATTAAATGCTGTTAGTATATTAAATAAATACTAATAAAAATATATTTTTTACAAACAGGAAGTTGCAGGAATGTACACATGATCCCCTGCTTACATCTCATTGTGCAACATGTGAATGTTTTAATGGGAACTAAATGCAATGTCTGAAAGGGGTACAAATTATTTCCAAAGCAGGACCTCCACCCAGACAAACAATACAAGTATACAGTTCATGAAAAACAATATTTTTTGTTATTGTCATTATAAGTGGGCCTAAACACTTATATTAGAAATGGAAATGACTGCTGTCATTTGATTATAATAATAAGAGAATGTTGTCTGTCTATCTGTGTTGGCCCTGTGATGAGGTGGGGACTTGTCCAGGGTGTACCCTGCCTTCCGCCCGAATGCAGCTGAGATAGGCTCCAGCGACCCCGAAAGGGACAAGCGGTAGGAAATGGATGGATGGATGGAGATGTAAGTTGTTATTTAGTGTGGTTTGGGACAGGTGTGCTGCTGGTGTAGCCACAGTGTGCACGTCTAAAGTTGCTCACATGGACTCCACTCAATGCTCAGGGAGTTTTTGCGTTTGCTCACACATGAACAATTAGAGGGAACATTGATTGACAGAGTGTGTACCTTCAGCGGTGAATGGTGGTGGTGGTGGAGGTGAAGTGGCATCAGAGTCTCTGTCTCTCTTTACTAGCTTCGTCGAAGCATGTTGCTATGTAGCTTGTTTCAGCAGATTTGAATTGCTGTTTTGGGCAGTAGATGGCATCTTTGATCCAAAGCACAATTTACATTTAACTAAAATGTTATTTTCTTTGTGCTCGACAAAAGAAAAGTAGTGAAAATATCTCCATGTTAGCAAACTCGACTTCTGGCTACGCCATGATCAGACACGCCACCCCCCCCCCCCCTCGCTCCCCACACTCACACTCAGACACACCCACACAGAGCGCATGTCTCTCTCTCTTCTCCGGCTTGTGACACAAGAAGAATCAGAACGCAGCGCTCCGATAAAACACACTTTATACTACATAAAAAGTAACGTAAAATAACGCAGTAACGCATCATCTAGTAACGGTAACTGAGTTACTGAATATAAAAAAATAACGCGTTAGATTACTAGTTACCGCCGAAACTAACGGCGTTACAGTAACGCGTTACTTTGTAACGCGTTAGTCCCAACACTGCCAGGGGTTACACTGGGACTTCACTCTTTGTTTTAATCCAATGATGAGACAAATCTCTGTTTATCCTTTTATTTTGGACTTGATGGTCTCTTTTTTTTCATTCCATAGTTGTAAGGTGAAAAACCTTTGGAAAAGGTGGACAGATACAAAAGCAATTAGGGACCAATATAAACAAATTACAAATAAACCATTTTTTAAAGTAAGAGTGTTTCCAAAAGTACATATAGTGACCCTTAACAGCTTGATTTGGCATTTAAACATTTAACAACCACTTGGCAATTAAAATAAATTCAACACATCAAATCAAAACATCAAAATAATATAAGTCATCTCACCGTCAGCCACCCTGGTCTCTGTAAACAGTTAGGCACTACTGCATTTGGCAAATTTTCCTCGAGCAGTCTTTGTTGGCCTGAAGTCTGAGCTGGAGCTGCAGACTTAAAATGAGTGGATTTGATTGCTTCAGGTGAGAGCCCTCCTGATTACTGATGGTCTTCAGCTGTTGGGAAATGTCTGTAATTCCAGTTCTGTCCTCTGGTGGTAAATGGGAGCCAAACTCACAATTGGACATGAGGCCCTTCTGTTTGAAGGCTTTGTGTAGAGTTTGCCATAACAGGGTGTGTTCCAAACACAGTTAGGTATATACCTATTTCTCTAAAATGAATTGATATTGTGGGAAATGACTGACAGATTCATTTTCAGGAGCAAAAAATACATAATGAGAACTTACTAGCGAAATTTAAGTCATCTGGAAGCTATGAGTCATTTTATAAGAATGAAAACTAGTCCAATGGGATGGAGTCCATGAAAAAAGATAGCAACCCAGCACTACTGTTGAAATATTGGGTACTATCGTTGTGGTGACAGGGGCCACTCGGGGAAAAGGAAATCAATATTGACAGCAATGACTCACTGGTCAACACATTAGTGTGTGGAGGAGTGTGTGCATGTGTTTGTATGCTTATAGCATGTGTGAAAAGAAAATTTAAATATACTGTCAAATAATATATATTTAATATTATGAGGTTGTAGCTTTTTAATGGTTATAATTATTCTAAAAAAATGTAAAGAAACTACTAACTACACTGAATTTAGTGTGTAAAACAACACAATTCGGAATACAAATTCAAAATCTTGCTGCTTTATATACTTCAAAAGATAAATACACCCTGCTGTTTGTATTCAGTCCTGCTTTTGCGACATGTCATGTATTTAAAAAATTGAAACCTAGATGCACGTGCTTCACGACAGATACAATCCAACCCCCCAAAACAATAACATTGATATTCCAGTCCAGCTGCAATAAGAGACCGAGGCACACGTAGAGGTCAGTGGCTAATATAGATGGACTGGATGAATATGTGTGCATGTCTTTATATGCATACCTTATACCCTTGGGTTAGAAGGAGTTACGACCTGCTTACATTATTAAGGTGAGTAGTCGGCTGCCTAAACAGCTAGTCAATTCATTAAAGATGCAATCCCTTAAGTACATGAATAAGCACACGGCCTCCTCTATTGCTCTGTTCCTGCAACTGCAAAGGAGACACAATATTGGAGCACTTGAGATAAATCAGAAATGCGAGCAAATTAATAATAAGGAATAAAACAACATTAGCTGATTAAGTATGTACGTGTGCAGAGTGACAGCTAGAATTTACAGGCAGGCAGGCGGGGACGGGTGTCCGGAATAAGGTCTCATTACGGATCATGGTGCACGTTCTGTTGGCAATCCTTCACCTGCGGTCTTCAGAAAAGGCAGATGATAATGAAGCCTATGAAGGTTATGACCACAGAGGCTGGACTTATGGAATTAAATGTCTGTCTGTGTTATTACAGTAAAAGGAAATATAAGATTGTAATTGTAATAAGGTATTCGTTGGGGTTTGTTTCTCAGTCACTTAGTCAGTTAGCTAGTTAGTTAACATCACAAAAAATTCTGGGTTGATCCACATTAAACTTTCAGAGAATGGGATAAGTAACAATTGATTAGATTTTGGGCCTGATCCAGATAATTTCTACAATGTTGACTAATGTTTTTGTTATGAGCCTCAACTTCCTTGTGTGTGTAAGCTAGTGTGTCCCCCTCCGCCACAGAGACAAAAACAATGGCCGACTGACCGGAAGGTTCAATCCGTTTCTTTCATTTTGCTGCATATGGCTCAAAAACATATGGGCACCCTTTCGGCAAATTTCCTAAATGGGAAAAGGAACACTTTGGGGGTGATACGGATCACTGTCTGGATATACAAGTTTAGATTGGGGTCTGAAGTTGTAATTATGAAAGACCTTAATGTGTCTTTAATTTATGTTTGCATTGGAGCTAGCTCACAATTAGTGCACTGAAAGCTTCTCCAGCAGGGTTTCCCTTTAATGTATTGGATTGTGGCGGTGCGCCACGTCCAGTGAGGGTTGGAATCCGCCAAGGCTGCCCTTTGTCACTGATTCTGTTCATAACTTTTATGGACAGAATTTTTAGGTGCAGTCAGGGTGTTGAGGGGATCCGGTTTGGTGGCTGCAGGATTAGGTCTCTGCTTTTTGCAGATGATGTGGTCCTGATGGCTTCATCTGGCCAGGATCTTCAGCTCTCACTGGATCGGTTCGCAGCCAGTGTGAAGTGACTGGTATGAGAATCAGCACCTCCAAGTCCGAGTCCATGGTTCTCGCCCTGAAAAGGGTGGAGTGCCCTCTCCGGGTTGGGGAAGAGATCTTGCCCCATGTGGAGGGGTTAAAGTACCTCGGAGTCTTGTTCACGAGTAGGGTAAGAGTGGATCGTGAAATCGACATGCGGATCGGTGCGGTGTCTTCAGTAATGCGGACGCTGTATCAATCCGTTGTTGTAAAGAAAGAGCTGAGCCGGAAGGCAAAGCTCTCAATTTACCAGTCCATCTACGTTCCCATCCTCACCTCACATGAGCTTTGGGTTATGACCGAAAGGACAAGATCACAGGTACAAGTGGCCGAAATATGTTTCCTCCGCCGTGTGGCGGGGCTCTCCCTTAGAGATAGAGTGAGAAGCTCTGCCATCCAGGAGGAGCTCAAAGTAAAGCCGCTGCTCCTCCACATCGAGAGAAGCCAGATGAGGTGGTTCGGGCATCTGGTCAGGATGCCACAGGAACACCTCCCTAGGGAGGTGTTTAGGGCACGGCCGACCGGTAGGAGGCCACGGGGAAGACTCAGGACACGTTGGGAAGACTTTGTCTCCAGGCTGGCCTGGGGGACATAGACATAGGGGATGGGTCAAATGCAGAGAGTAATTTCACCACACCTACTGTGTGTGTGACTATCAGTGGTACTTTAACTTTTAACTTTAACTAACCTAAGACTATTGAGCAGTACTGTTAATAAATACATATTTCTGAAGGAAGTAGGTGTCTTTATTGATATTTAGCACATGCCTTCAATAAATCTCAAGCTGAATTCAAAAGCTGATGGCTAAATAATGTCATGATCCGTTGTCCGGATCATGTTTTTGTTATGTTCTGTTAGTTTTGTACTCTTTTAGTTCCTGTTTGACACCCGAGTTTGTTTTAGTTACCATGGCGACTTATGATTTTCACCTGCCTCTGGTGTTCGGGACGCACACCTGCTTCTAATCAGAGGACTATTTAAGCCTGCCTTTGCTAGTCAGTCGCGCTGGCGTCATTATTGGTTTCATGCCACAGTTTCGTGTTTGTTCTATTCCATAGTTAATGCTAGTTGTTTCATGCCATAGTTTCGTGTTTGTTTCATGCCACAGTTTCGTGAGGTCCATGTCTACAGTTTCATGTCCTAAGTTTTTGCCTTAGCTTCTGCGTGCGATAGGCACGCTTGCCTTCGGGTTGTTTTCTGTTTTGTACCTCGTTGATTGTTTCTTAAAATTAAATCATGATCCTACCTGTAAGTCCTGTCCGGAGTCGTCCGTTTGCCTTCCTGGGAGAACGACCCCACAGTAAGCGAAAACCACGTCATGACAAATAAGAGCCGTTCAAGAGGTGTACACTTCATAATCCAATTAGTCAACTAGTTGTTAAAATGATTGATGACTAGTCCATTTAAAAATAGTAGTTACGGGCAGCCTTAATAGCAGTGTGTAGGAATATATGATAGGATAGACTTTAGTTATCGCACAATGGGGAAATTCTGTGGTTGCAGTGCAGATTGCAATATGTTCCATCGCATAAATGACCTAATCCTTATAGTTTTAGGAGGGCCCAATGGAATAGCATCTACAAATCTGAAAAATAATAATTTCACATTTGATGACTGCAATGCTGTTATTTGTTGCTGTATAGTATTATAATTTATTGTCACTCTTTTTAGGTCTTTGATTTTGCGCTTTTTCATACGCACAAACAATGCTGGAACCCAATCACAATGTTTAGTGAAATAAACCTGATAAATATTGAAAGCAAATGGCAAACTTTAACTTACTGTTGAGTAGAGAATACATGATCAATAGGTATTACAATCTGCAGAAGAGACCTGGCTATAAAATAATAAAACAGTCTTGTGTTAAGTAAATAAATGAGAAAATGTTTTCAAAAGGTGCTACTGACACTCCTCTGTTGTCGTTCACATTTTCTGTGCGCCAATTATATTCCTTTATCAGCAGCCTCCAACCTTGTAACATTGTCCTGTCTCCTCCTTTCTCATCCACTTGCCCCTCACACTTTCATCCCTTCTTTTCTTTTTTTCAATATCTGAAAATAGCTATCCATTTATGCAATCATTTCATTTTGCTTTCCACTCCTAGTTCCTTTTGTCTGGAGCTAGGTTATCTGAAAATCAACTATCGGGAGGAGAAAAACTAAAGCAGACGTGTGTGTGTGTGTGTGTGTGTGTGTGTGTGTGTGTGTGTGTGTGTGTGTGTGTGTGTGTGTGTGTGTGTGTGTGTGTGTGTGTGTGTGTGTGTGTGTGTCACCAAGTATCAACTGAAATTAAACAGTTCACAGTGATGACGAATAGAAGAAATAGACTAGCTACTTTTTGGAAAATCAAGTCATGGTCTGCATGTTTAAAGTGAGTGTAAGCAAAAACATTTTGAAGATGTGAAATATTC
Source organism: Nerophis lumbriciformis (assembly GCF_033978685.3). Lineage (NCBI taxonomy): Eukaryota > Metazoa > Chordata > Actinopteri > Syngnathiformes > Syngnathidae > Nerophis > Nerophis lumbriciformis. Next base: position 28,779,588 of record NC_084554.2, on the reverse strand, counting down.
CCCATTGGGAGCTTGGCTATGTGTAATGCAAAAATGATATTAGCCTACAGGGACAAATAGACAAGTAAACTATAACACTATACTGTAACCATAGGGGTAATCTGATCTGGGTTTTATACTGCCGATTCCTATATCGATCATCCATGAAAGTGATACCAATAAAGATACACATCACATGTATTAACTGTATGTTTTCTAATAATTATTGGTGGGTTAATTCCTATGAATCTACTTGTTAAAGTCTTGTTAATAGCTGGTTACTTTCTGCTTAGTTACTCAGACAGCAATGTCTTTATAGAAGTCTAGATAGGGGTATGACGTTTCGCATGGGAAAAGACGTTAATCTCTTGTATTCATGTTAGCATTTAAAATAGCTAGTGATCAGTGTGCTGGCTGGATGGGTTAAATAATTGGTTTGATGGATATATTTTAGATTTTACAATATCAATTCACAAGGCATACAATAATTTACGGATTTTGGCCAAAACCATTTGAATGTATGTTTATGTACTTGTTAGCGCATCTTTCCAGTTTGTCCGACTTTGGAGTTACGTGTCCATTTTTCCCTAGACAACGGCTACAGGGACCATAACAGTAAACATTCATGTTATATTCATACATTCACTGAGGTTGGTGAACCTTCTCCAAAAGAGAACTCATAGTATAAATGTGTACGCAAGGCAGTGCACCAGTACTAATTTGTAACAATAAACAACATTAATATAATTCGGAATTCAATTAAAACGTCTTTGAAAAAAATTGCCTATTAGTCGCAGAGTCTGTGTGTACGTATGTAACGATGTCGGTGGTTAGTATTTACCATTTCTAAAGTTAATTATCGTAAATCCGTCATTGGTTACCACATTTTAAAAAAACTCAGAGATACTGGCCATTTCCTAAAAAATGGCATGCTAGCTTAAAGTATGTAATAATTTAATGTCAAGTCATCATTTAATGGCCCTGATATGTCAAAAGGCATTAATAAATCATGTTGTTTTCGAATACGTTTATAACTGATAACCGTAGTTCATAGTCTCATTTAAAAATTTGATTTACAGCCCCGAAATATTATTGTTGTTTTCATTTCGATGTCCCGCCGTTCCCCGTTTCACTAATTAAAAAGTCTGTGAGTGTGTCACATCCAGGTTGCCAGTTACGCACCGCCCTCTTTGTCGACCTATGCCACTGGTAAAGTTACTAAACATGTCAGACCTTAGTAAATCTAAAAGGCGTCGTTACAGTTCTCAACGTATTCATGACAAAGCCAGGAACAAAATGAGGATTTGTATCGGGGATGCCTTTGAAAGATGGAGACGATTGAAGGAGGAGATTTTTTCATCTGACGCCAAACTTGCTAATTTCTTCCCTGATAGGTAAGTAAGGCATTTATGTTTTCTTATTACTTGTAATAAATGGAAATCGACATTTTGTATGTACAAAACCCAAAACCAGTGAAGTTGGCACATTGTGTAAATCGTAAATAAAAACAGAATACAATGATTTACAAATCCTTTTCAACCTATATTCAATTAAATACACGGCAAAGACAAGATATTTAACGTTCCAACTGGTAAACTGTGTTATTTTTTGCAAATATTAGCTAATTTGGAATTTGATGCCTGCAACATGTTTCAAAAAGGCTGGCACAAGTAGCAAAAAAGACTGAGAAAGTTGAGGAATGCTCATCAAACACTTATTTGGAACATCCCACAGGTAAACAGGCTAATTGGGAACAAGTGGGTGCCATGATTGGGTATAAAAGCAGCTTCCATGAAATGCTCAGTCATTCACAAACAAAGTTGGGCGAGGGTCACCACTTTGTGAACAAATGCGTGAGCAAATTGTCAAACAGTTTAAGTTTACAACGAAAGCCATTTATCAATAAACACCCAGCTGGGCCCGAGGTCATCTAAGATGGACTGATGCAAAGTTGAAAAGTGTTCTGTGGTCTGACGAGTCCACATTTTAAATTGTTTTTGGAAACTGTGGACGTCGTGTCCTCCGGACAAGAGAGGAAAAGAACCATCCGGATTGTTCTCGGCACAAAGTTCAAAAGCCAGCATCTGTGATGGTATGGTGGTGTATTGGTGCCCAAGGCATGGGTAACTTACACATCAGTGAAGGGACCATTAATGCTGAAAGGTACATACAGGTTTTGGAGCAACATTTGTTGCCATCCAAGCAACGTATTTTTCATGGACGCCCCTGCTTATTTCAGCAAGACAATGCCAAGCCACATTTTGCACGTGTTACAACAGCGTAGCTTCATAGTAAAAGAGTGTGGGTACTAGACTGGCCTGCCTGTAGTCCAGACCTGTCTCCCATTGAAAATGTGTGGCGCTTTATGAAGCGTCAAATACGACAACGGAGACCCCGGACTGTTGAACAACTTAAGCTGTACATCAAGCAAGAATGGGAAAGAATTTCACCTGAAAAGCTTCAAAAATTGGTCTCCTTGGGTCTCAAACATTTACTGAGTGTTGTTAAAAGGAAAGGCCATGTAAAATATTGGTGAAAATGCCCCTAAAAATGCCATTAAATTCTAAGTTAATGATTATTGGCAAAACAATTAAGTCTCTCAGTTAGAACATTAAGTATCTTGTCTTTGCAGTCTATTCAATTGAATATAAGTTGAAAAGGATTTGCAAATCATTTTATTATTTTTTTTATTTACGATTTACACAACGTGCCAACTTCACTGGTTTTGGTTTTTTTTAAACTATATCGTCCAATACAGTCTATGATCTTGTCTAACAAAGCTAGTATATTCGTGCAACGAATGCTTAGCATGCTAGCCCGGTCAATGACACATCGACATATAGGCTAACGGGGGAAATATAATATAATCATCCAACTGACAGGGCAAAGTATATTTTTGACAAATAAAACCTATGTGGATATACGAAAATATTGCTGCTTAACTTTACAAATACATTTGGCTAATCGACATCAGTAAAATGTGGCATAATTACTTAGTAAACCATCTTGCAAGAAGCATAAACAAGAGCAACAGACAGCGTAGGACTCGTCGATTGCCATTTGAAGTTCCTTGGAGTAAGATTCGGATTCTGCTGCGTATCTGGCAACATCAGCCATGGAGAGTGGGAGGCGACTACAGAATTTTGACCGTGATATGCAGTACCATTTCTGGCCACATTACTACATATGGCCCCTTTAAATTCGAACATAAATACAAGACACATTTACGTTTCAAAAATAAACCTTTGTTAAAATATTTCAGTGTGTGTATAAGTACATTTTGAGCACATTCAACAATATCCTGATGATAATGATAACCGGGATAACTTGGGTTACAATTACCATTATATGAGATTTTTGTAACACTTTAGTATGGAGAACATATGAACCATTAATTAGTAAAAAATATTGGCTGTTAATTAGTCATTATTAAGTACTTATTAATGCCTTATTCTGCATGGCCTTATTATACAACCAGTAAGCCAATAACTAAGAGTCTTCCCAGCCCTAACCCCAACCCTAATTGTACCCCTAATCCCAACCCTTATCCTACCCCTAACCCTAACCCTATGTCAATAAGCAACTAATTAATGGTTCATATGTTCCCCATACTAAAGTGTCACCAAGATTTTTATATTGTTTCCTCCCTATCTGCGTGTTTGCTTTTTATGGCTTTTTGCAACAACGAGGGAAAAGAGTGAGAAGAAAAGCATAATTGAGCAATGTAATTTATCCTTAATCAAAGTTAAGGCAGCGTTTTATTGTGTTTAAGTGTTGCTGTGAACTGTGGTTAACTTCTTTTTTTTCACACTTAAAAAAGTGAGAATATTTGCAATGTTTCATCATACCTCCACATGCATCATTAACGTTGCATTTTTTTTTAATATCCACTGTTGCTATTTTCACATTTGCATGCCAGTTACAAAGGATAGGATATTGATTCAAGAGACGTCTGTAAAGTTTTTATGAGAGTTTGTTGGATCCTGAAAACTTTCATTTTTATTTCCATTACTTTCAGGGGTAAAATTGTTTTAAAATCTGGTCAAATCTGAGGTTGCCAGCATTCCAGAATGTCGCTGTAATAACTTAATTTATACATGCAATAATATGGATAAACTAAAGTTATCATATATAATTAAAGATAATACAGGGGTTATCTAACCTTACCTCACACATGCAGCAGCCAAAATTTCACGAATAAACTTTTATTTCAAATTAAAGCATTACAAAATAAATAATTGCATAGTTTAGGTTGCTGCTGTGGCCGGAGTGATTCAGGTGGACGAGTTACAGTTCCATTCTGAGGCTGATATATTAACGAAGGTTTACGAGGGCAGAGTACTACATATGTAAGTTTGGCCTTATGGCTGACCTTACAATGCACTTAGTATCCTGTACAGGGAGTAATGCTGCAGTCACTCCCACAAGCCATTTATTCCAGCTAAAGACCGCCAAGCACTCATAAATCAGCATTAGGAACCTCTTCCAGTCTCTCTCTCACTCTCGTTTAGTTCCCCACCTTGTCTTGCCTTTCCTTCTTTCCGTTTGGCCCGATTTGGCCACTTTTCCCCTCTTAGTTAAGCATCCAAACAACTGGAACTTCTCAACT